>NC_054491.1:907500-1127500 GCF_017639515.1 Carcharodon carcharias
ACACACACACTCTTTCTTTACAGAATACCACCATATTGCCAAAAATACTTAAAAAAAAATCTATCTTCATACTGAGAGGTGACAAAAAGCATTTATTAATAAACTTGCAATCTCTATTTAGAATGCCATTCATTCTTTCCACATTTTAACCTGATGTTTTCACTTGAAAGTTCTGTTTATGCTGATTACTCGGTTTATGCTATCAAGGATGAGAAAAGGCCATCAGACACACTTGTGCTCGCTCTTCTATTCTCAGCTGGGTTTCATTCCCATGCTTAACTCTCCTCTTCCTCATCTCCTGGGAAGGGCAAAAACTATCTCTGGCGCATTCTGTAAAGAATTTCTCTCAATGTTCTGGAAATCAGCCCGAAATATGGGAAAATCAGACAAGTGATACAGGATATGTTTCAACCTTATATTCCACAAATTTCAGCTCACCACAGCTACAGACTTTGATTCAGGATTAACAATTTCTCCTCGGTCTGACAGACAGCTTCTCCATGGACTGGTGAAATTTAAATTCAATTAATCTGGAATTAAAATTTAGTCTAATGGTAAACATGAAACCATTGTCAATTGCCTTAAAAACCCATCTGGTTCACTGTCCTTTAGGGAAGGAAATCTGCCGTCCTTACCTGGTCCAGCCTACATGTGACTCCAGACTCACAGCAACGTGGTTCACTCTTAAGTGCCCTCTGAAATTGCCTAGCAAGCCACTCAGTTGTATTAAATCACGATAAAGTCTTAAAGGAATAATGAAACCTGATGGACCACCTGGCACTGACCTAGGCACCAGAAGCAGCAATGACGCACCCAGCCCTGTCGACCCTGCAAAGTCATCCTCAATAACAACTTGGGGCTTGTGGTAAAATTGGGAGAGTTTTCCCACAGACTAGTCAAGCAGCAGACTGACATAGCCATACTCATGGAACCATACCTTACAGTCAATGCCCTTAGACACCATCATTAGCATCCCTGGGTATGTCCTGTCCCACCAACAGGACAGACACACCAAAGGTGACAGCACAGTTGTATATAGTCACAGGTAGTTGGGTTCTCAACATCAACTCTGGACCCATGAAGTCTCATGGCATCAGTTCAAACTTTGGCAAAGAAACCTCCTGCTGGTTTCCACCTACCTTCAGCTGATGAAACTCCTCCACATTGAACACCACTTAGAGGAAGCACTGAGGATGATAAGGGCACAGAATGTACTTTGGTTGTGCGACTTCAATGTCCATCACAAAAGGTGCCTCAGTATCACCACTGCTGACTGAGCTAGCAGAGTCCTAAAGGTCATAGCTGCTAGACTGGGTCTGCAGTAGGTGGTGAGGGCACCATTACCACCAGGCCAAGGATCAAACCCTGGTTCAATGAAGAGTGCAGGAGGGTATGCCAGGAGCAGGACCAGGCATACCTAAAAATGAGGTGTCAACCTGGTGAAGCTACAACACAGGACTACTTGCATACTAACAGTGGAAGCAGCATGAGATAGACAGAGTTAAGTGATCCCACAACCAATGGATCAGATCTAAGTTCTGCAATCCTCCCACAGCCGGTCATGAATGGTGGTGGACAATTAAAAAAACTAACTAGAGGAGGAGCCTCCACAAATATCCCCATTCTCACTGTTAGGGGAGCCCAGCATATCAGTGCAAAATATAAGGCTGGAACATTTGCAGCCATCTTCAGTCAGAAGTGCAGAGTGAAGGATCCATTTTGACCTCCTCTGAGGTCCCCAACATCACAGATGCCAGTCTTCAGCCAATTTCATTTACTCCATGTGATATCACAAAATGGTTGAAGGCATTGGTTGTTGCAAAGGCTAGGGCTCTGACAATGTTTCAGCAATACTGCTGAAGACTTGTGCTCCAGAAATAGCTGCACCCCTAGCCAAGCTGTTCGAGCTACAGACTGGCATCTACCTGGCAATGTGGAAAATTGCCCAGATGTGTGCTGTCCACAAAAATCAGCACAAACCCAACCAGGCTAATTACCGCCCCATGAGCTTCTCTGATCTTCTCGATCAGCAGCAAAGTGATGGGAAGTGTTGTTGACAGTGCTATCAAGCAGCACTTACTCAGCAATAACTTGCTCAATGATGCTCAATTTGGGTTCCCCCGAGCCACTCAGCTCCTGACCTCACTAGGTCCAAACATGGACAAAAGAGCTGAACTCAAGAAGTGAGGTGAGAGTGATTGGCCCTCTCATCAAGGCAATATTTGACCGAGTGTGGCATCAGGGAGCCCGAGCAAAACTGGAGTCAATGGAATCAGGGGGAAAACTGCTTGGAGTCATACCTAGCTCAAAGGGAGATGGTTGTGATTGTTGGAGGGTCAATCATCTCAGTCCTGGAACATCACTGCTGGAGTTCCTCAGGGTAGTGTCGTAGACCAATATATCTTCAGCTTCAATGACCTTCCCTCCATCATAAGGTCAGAAGTGGGATGTTCGTCGATGATTACACAACGTCCAGCACCATTCATGACTCTCAGATACTGAAGCAGTCTGTGGCCATATGCAGCAAGACCTGGACAATGTTCAGGATGGGCTGATAAGTGGCAAGTAACATTCATATCACACAAATGCCAGACAATGACCATCTCCAACCATAAAGAATACAATCATCTCTCCTTGACATTCAATGGCATTACCATCACTGAATTCACCACCATCAACACTCTGGGGGGTTACCATTGACCAAAAACTGAACTGGACCAGCCAGATAAATAGTCTGACTACAATAGCAGGTCAGAGGCTAGGAATCCTGCAGCAAGTAATTGACCTTCTAACTTCCCAAAGCCTGTTCACCATCTATAGGGCACAAGTCAGGAATATGATGGAATACTCTCCACTTGCCTGGATGAGTGCAGCTACAACACTCAAGAAGCTCAACACTATCCAAGACAAAGCAGCCCACTTGATTGGTGCCCCATCCATCACCCTCAACATTCACTCCTTCCACCACCAATGCCCAGTGACAGCAGCATGTACTATTTACAAGATGCACTTCAGCTACTCACCAAGGTTCCTTTGACAGCATCTTCCAAACCCGTGCACTCTACCACCTAGAAGGACAAGGGCACCAGATGCATGCAAGCACCACCACCTTCAGGTTCCCCTCCAAGCCACTCACCATTCTGACTTGCAACTATATCACCGTTCCTTTACTGCTGGTGGATCAAAATCCCGGAACTCCCTCCCAAACAGCACTGTGGATGTGCCTACACCATATAGACTGCAACAGCTCAAGAAGGCAGCTCACCACCACCAATTAGGGATTGGCAATAAAATTGCTGGCCTAGCCAGGAGTACCATGCCCCATGAAAGAGTTAAAAAAAAACTAGGGCATCTCAGTTAGCAACTTCTACATTTCCACAGTTAACTGAGGACGTGCAGATAAAAGAAGTTGCTTTCTGAATTATTCCTCAATAACAGTGAGTGTTAATTGCCTCACTGCTATTGTCAATACAAAATCAAGGCCAATAATTGTTTAATTATTAATTCGTAGCATAATTCGGCTCAGTTGATGGTACTTTTGTCTCTGTTTCGTTTTTAGGTTTAGTCTTAAGGGGACACTATTTTAGAAGTGTTGTTCTTTGGTTCAAATGCTTATCCTTACAGTACTGGAATCATAATGTACTTGTTATCAGGAACTGCAACATCAGGGACATCCTTAGACAATGGCAGTTCAGAATTCCTTAATTCAGCAGAGACATCAGGTTATGTCTATACTAGGTTGATCGGCCACCTCAGAGATTAAAGGTTTGACGTCAATTTCAGCTGGTTGTTGGAATGTCTCTTTACTTCTCAGATGATCCACATTTTCAAATAATCTGGTCTTCCACTTCCACTTGGTATGACAAAGGTCCAGTTTCAAAAACAATTATACCAGGAACCCAATTAAGTCCATTTCCAAGATTTTGCACGAAAACTGTCTCTCTGACAATAAATTTTTGAGATTTTCCACAAATATCATGGTTACCCCCACATCAGTAACAAATTAATTTCTGAATCGCTGGTGAGATGCTTCCAGTAAGTCTTATCGTTTCTCGAGCAGTAGAGATTGTTTCCCACTTTGCAGTAGTCTCCCTGGTTTTTGCGCCCTGCCTGGTGGTAAGTTCCTGCCCTGACTGAAGAGCGGAGCCATGTTGCACACTCTGCAAAGCATGTGAGTCCCTTTCAGCATTCTCCATCGCTAGAGATATTTCCATAACGCGCTTCAGATCAATATTAGCTTCTGCAATTAAACGGCACTGAATGGCATCATTGTGTATGCCACACACCAAACGATCTCACAACATGTCATTGAGTGTATCTCTGAAGTCGCAGTGCTCAGTCAACAGTTTTAACTTCATGATATGAGTTGCGATTGACTCACCTGGGGCCCTTACTCTAGAGTGGAACTTGAATCTTTGCATAATTAGGCTGAAAATGTATCTTCATGAGGTCTACTAGTTCATTAAAAGATTTAGAATTGGGTGGGTTCGGGGCTGTCAGACTATAGATGAGGTTATATGTCTTGCTCCTGCAGACACCTAAAAGAATTACTTTCTGCTTCTTCTCCTCCGCTGTTATTTGATCCGCCACAAAATGAAAATCTAGGTGCTCTATGTACTGGCTCCAGTCTTCCATGGTCGAGTCATAAGGGTCAATTCTGCTGATGAATGACATGACTAGTGAGTATACTTTTCTTTCTCTCTTTAAGAATTGACGTACTCACATTCAGGAGGCGAGGTGCAGCATTTACACTATTTATCCTCGTTGCCAATTGTAATAAACTTGGTGTACTGGACAGGTTTCTTACTTGAAAATTTATTTACAGATTTCTTGAAGAAGCTACATGCTTGAACCAGGTCCATGACTAGAAAGCTCTGCCCTAAGAATACCCACATTTAGGGCTGATTCGTCAGTACAATCACATGATCCCTAAAACAGCAGGAACGGTTTTACCTACAATCACTACAGCCTGCTATTTAGTTTTGCAAATTTCATCACTTGCAAAGAAGGACTTCAGTTTATGTAGTGCTTTTCAGGGCTCCAGGTGATCCCAAAGTGCTTTACTGCCAATTAAATGTTTTGCAAGTGTAGTCACTCTTGTAATTCAGGAAATAGAACATCCAATTTGTGCAAAGCAAGATCCCACAAAAGAAAATCATGATAATGATCAACCAGCTAATCTGATTTTTTTTGCGTTGGTTGCAGGATAAATATCGTACAGGATACTGGAAAGAGCTCCATGCTATTCTTTGAAATAATTCCATGGAACTTTTCATAAAAGGCTGAAGCATCATCACAAATATAATGTTACCCAGAGATTTAAAGTAGCTTAATTATTGAAAGATTAATAATATATATTTTAGAAAAATTCAACATATTAAAAACATTATTGCTACTATTCTCTTTTTTCCATTATTCTCTTTTTTCCACATTCTTCCTACCATAATTATATTTCGTGTATATGTTAATTTATATTTCTTTTCATTTCTGAATGTACAGAATGTCCACTGCCTGCATTGTTCACATTTGATGGTTCCTACACAATTTAAAAGCCCAAAGACCTAACCTGAATGACATTTTTTTGCTGCTGTCCAAAATAATCTAAAGGAGGTTGCTTAAATTATGAAGAAAGAGGGATATCTGTACAAGCAACACAGGCACAAAACTAGGTTAGATGTCTGGTGGTCTATCTTTTCCATTGACCATTGGAACAGGTTGCCACTCATGGAGTGAGTGTGGATTCACTGCAAACATTCATGAGGAAGCTGGATGAATTCCCACAGCAGCCTAATATTGCTGCATACAAAAGCATGAGTGGGATGGTGGGGGATGTACTTTGTGGTCACTGTTATCTCCTAGAAATCACTTTCAGTGACTTTCAGGAGATGGGGAGAAATTTCCTAATTTTTTTCTTTTTTTTCATGAGTTGGCCTAAAGTTTTTGTTTTTTATCTGTTTATTTAGCCGCACTCAAGGAATGACATGGTTGGTGATGGATGAGGAATGTTGGGGTGGTGTTGCCTCATTGCAACATGGTTGAAAGTAACAGATTGAATGAACTTGCCTGCCTTTTTCTGTGTGCCATAAGCAAATGCCAATGAGCACTGACGGCCATGGAGCTCGCAATATAAATCAGGTCTGCTGACTCCACATTAGGCTCACGTTTATCATATAACAACAGCCAACCATTCCCTTTGGACATTTCTTCCAGTTACTAGCTCATCAGTGTGTGATTTCATTACCTAAAGGTTAAACTGGACAAACAACTGTTAGCTCTGCCATCTGTTCAATGCAATAACAATAGAGCTCTGTGAAATTTATCCAAGAATTAATTTAAGCTACTCCTACCTTTTAATTATATTTCAGTGAATCTGAAAGTTCCAAGCGATGTTCAGTGAATGGATATTTGGACAGAGAATACCACTCTCAGAAGCATGCAGGATTCATGTTAAAACAGAGCAAATGCTTGGAACCCATTTAAATTAGAATAAATTTTATGAGCTGATACGCATGTTCTTAGTATGTACACATGTATTAAACACAGACATACAGACAGGAATACATACTGATTAATTTAACATTTATTCCAAGTTACTCAACATTAAATTTCACTGGGATGATTCCAATGCTTCCAACAGATTCATCACTGTTAATGATAGCATTAGGTTAAAAGAATAGGCTTATAATGTTGTAAAGAATAGTAGTAAACCTGAGAATTGGAAGGGTTTTGGGAACCAGCAATAAGTTGATAAATAGGGAAAAGAAAATAGAATGATAGTAAACTAGCCAGGACTATAAAAACAGATTGTAAGAGCTTTTAAAAGTATATAAAAAGGGAGAGTAGCTAAAGTAAACATTAGCCCCTAGGAGGCAGAGACAGAAGAAATTACCATGGGGGAATGAGAAAACGGCAGAGGTGTTGAACAAATACTTTGTGCCTGTTTTCACAGTAGAAGACACAAATCACATATCGGAAATAAGGGGTAAGCAAGTTAATAAGAATGAGGAAGTTAAAGTAGCTAATATCAGCAGAGAAAAAAGTGTTAGTGAAACATAAGGGATTAAAAGCTGACAAATCCCCAGGTCCTGATGGTCTCCATCCTAAGATTGTAAAAGATTTTGCTGCAGAATTAAGGGATGCGCAGATTATGATTTTCAAAATTCCCTAGAGTTTAGAATGGATTGGAAGTTAGTAACTCTAACAGCATTATTCAAAAAAAGGAGGGAAAGAGGACACATGGATGTGCAGGCCAGATAGCCTGACATCAGTCATTGGAATCTATTATTAATCTAATCTATTCTTAATAATGCACTTAGAAAATCACAGTATGACCAGACAGAGTCAAAATAATTTTACAAAGGGCAAATTGTGTTTGAACATTCTTACAACAAACATCCCAAAATAATTTTATGACTCTTGGGCAAGTCAGTTCCTCTCCCTCTGACCTTTATGCTACTCCTCAGGTATTGATCTCCTTCACCCTCTGGCATCCTCCTGCCACTTTTCCATGACACCCCCTCTCCCTTGCCCTGTGGAATTCTGTCTTTCTTCCCTTTCCCTTCCTCCCCTCAGGTTCTATCAGCTGATACGCCATTAGACTTGTGACACTTGTGCTTATTTCATGATGCCCCGAATGAATCAGGGGCCTTAATACCAACAACAACTTGCAGTCATATAGCACTTCTAATGTAGTTAAACATCCCAAAGGCACAAAATATAATCGTGAAGCACATAAAGAGCTATTAGGACAGGTAACAAAGGCTTCCTTAAAGAAGGAACTAGAGGGGAAAGAGGAAACAAGTCAGAAAAGGTTTAGGAAGGGAGTTCCAGAGTTTAGGGCCTTGGCAACTGAAAGGATAACTTCACAAAGTGCTTAGCTAAACTTGGGTACCTCAGAGGAATACTTATTATGTGCAGCTAGCAGGCCAACCTTCTTTGCTTTGGATGTGGGTTTGCCTATTCTGGTTGCTCATATTCCAGGAGGTTTCATCACATGATCACCAACTCCAATTGCCTCAACCAGTCAGAAATTATTATTTTTTTCTTTTGTTGTTGTAACCAATAATTGAAAGAAGTCAAAGAAAATGATAAAGACAACATTTTTTTTCGTGCCCTTATGATTTTTTTTACTCCTGGCGTATTGCGCACACTGGTGTCCAGGGGATTAATAATTAATTCCAGGAGACTCCAGGACGATCTTTGAAGGACTGCAGGAAAGCCCTATCAGATGAGATTTTAAATTGAGGCCCTGCCTATTACCTCTCAGGTGGATGTAAAAGATCCCATGGTTCTATTTTGAAGAAAAGAAGGTGAGTTCTTCCTGTATCCTGGCCAATATTTATCTCCATACCAACATTATGTTTGTGCCTCTGCACTGTGTGTAATTTGGCTGCCATATTTTCTACATTACAGCAATGACTACACTTCAAAAACCAATTGATTGGCTGTGAAGTGCTTTGGCATATCTCAAGATTACATAAATGTGCTATATAAAAGATGGTATATAAATGCGGACTCTTTCTTTCCGTCTTGGTAACCCTCATCAGGCCCAAGCATGCCTATATGAAGAAGGACCACAGTGGTTTTGGATGGATTTCCTTGCCACCTGCTCAGTTAAACAGTTTAAAATCAGGAGCTGTGATACTCTGGCATTACCAGGACAAGTAACCTGATCAAATTAATTCAATCTGATGTCCTTCTTAGTGGGCTGAGTTTTATATGTGGGGGTGGTGGCCTCTCTGCACCCCTTCCCAACCCCCAACCCAGCGTAAAAGTCAGAGAGTCAAGCCCACCTGCACTTGGCTGGCTCCCCCCACAGCCATTTAACAGCCGTCAACAGTTAGTTGGCTTGGGGCAGACTTCTGTCCCCATTGGAGAGGAAGCCCCACCACCTTGAGAGTGGCTGGCCAATCGCCAGGAACAGGACATAGCTGGGATTACATTTGTTCTCCTGAAGAATAGTAACCATGGAGTCTGGATGAAGTTAAATCCAGGATCTCGCTGGGGCTAAGCTGGCAGGAAATCCAGAAGGTGAGGGAGGGGGGAGGGTGAGGGGTCGGGGGAGACAGAATTACCTTGGAGGGGGCCAGTGATGGGCATAGGGTGCCCAAACAGGAGCCACTCCCATGCCCAATCACCAGCCCACCAGGTTTCGCCTGGGGACCTGGACACTTGACAGCAGCCTCCCCGCCACGAGTAAAATCCCAGCAGGGATTGGAGGAGGCATTTAAGTGGCCTCAATTGGCCCACCGAGAAGTGGGCCTCCTGATACCTTTCCCGCTATAGGTGAAATAACTGTGGGGGGAGGTGGGGGTGGGTATAGGGACGAGCATGGTGTAGCTTCCCTGCTGCCAAATTTTATGCTTCCTACCCCAACCCTGGCAAGTGTTTGTAGCTCCAGCATACAAATGCTTCATTTGCCTTGTGTGATGGAACAATACCAAAGTTGAGAATGCGACAGACTGGGGCAAGGAGTGCAATACGATTTGATTTGGATTTCTCTGGCAAAGAGTTGACACAGTTGAGTCAAGGGCCCCCTTCAGTGCTGGAAGCTTTTATTACTTTCTGCATCATGTTTAACAGATGCATTAACACAGTTAGTTTAAATGGGAGCCTCTGTTAAAACAGCAGACAAAATAATTCAATACGAATACTTTAGGATTTGTATGCTAATACCACACATCCCAATTTGTAGACTAAAGAGCTTAAAGAAATTTAATAGCTAAATGCGTGAGTAAATTTAAGCCTTAATGAGTGTGTGAAAATGTAAGTTTGCAATTAAACAATATGCGTTACCCACAAGGCGATAACTCACTCAATTAATTTGTTTTGGTCCATCTTTTCTTCCCACTGGAAAACTGCTGTAAGAGGAACATGCTGTTCACCCCTCAGAAATCCCCATCATCTAAAGTACTTGGGATTCATGGGCAGGTTCTCACTGTGCGGCCTAACAATCCATTTTCGCAGCAGACACTGACCTGCATTGCTAACTCCCACTTCTGCAGCGATTGGACTTTTGGGCGCAATTCAGAAGAGACAGGCTTGTTGAAGTGGAAGAGTCAGTCCTGTGCTTTGTGGGGTGGGGTGGGCAGGGCTGAGATTGAGTTGTACTTTCAGGGTAACGGGAGACTAAATCTGCCTCGTGTTTTATGCTGAGCTTAGAAGAATTTCAGCTTGTTGTTCAGTATAAAGTGGGGCGATATGTTCCATTTTTCTGGTGCTGTCATCAGTCGTCTTGATGAAAGAACGAGCGCGAATCCTCCCAGTGCTGTTGGTTTCCTCAGGAAATTACACTGAAATGACCAGGAAATGCTACTGCTCAGAAATACTTGGTAGTGTTTAATAGACTGGTGTGCTATATGACCACATTTGGACAAATTGCATCTCATGGTTACAGACCCTGTGGGCCTACTGCTTTCTGTGTGATGTTCAATTAATGTAACTGAATTGTAATTAAAGGCAGTCAGCAGAAAGTGCCCTGCGATACTTATTTCATCAATTATTTAGGCCATACTTCATGGCATGTGATATGCGCGCAGATTGCCCTGCCTCCAGTATTTTCACACAAATGAACTTAGATATTGCAGAATTTCCAGCAGATGGTCTATAAGTATTCATAGATAAACCTCCCTGCCATACCATTTTATATTGGAATCTACTGGCACTTCATACTAACCAATGAGTTTTCCTTCATCTCTTGTGAACAAGTTGGTCATTTTGAAGTCACAAATATATTCAACTCCTGGACGAGTAAATCTAGTAAACATTGGGGGCAGAATTTTGCCCTTGGCCTGTGGGATTGATGAGGGCAGTTGGGAAGCCGACCACTGCCCGCGATTGGCAGCGCACTGCGATTTTACACTGGTGGTCCCATTAAGGCTTGCCCAGCGTAATACAAGGCTGCGGAATGAGCATGAAGGGGCAGACGAGGGTGGGTGCTTGATGTCCGCCAGGTCCAATGGTGACCCAGTCGCTGATTCAAATGAGGCCTAGGCAGCCCTTGGAAGGCTGCCAGTGAAGGATGGGGAAGATGTGATGGACAGTGTTGCAGGTGGACACGGCAGGCGGGAGGGCAGGTCAGCGGTGCAGTCAGCCCCTTGTTTCTCAGATGAGTGCCTCGCTGCCCTCCTGGAGGAGGTGTCAGCATGGAGAGAAGCCCTCGGCCCCAGGGACCGGAAGAGGAGCCCGACCCCCACCTCACCAAAAAGGCCTGGAAGGAGGTGGCATCCAGAGTCAACAGCCACGGCGTGCTGAGGCACACATGGTTGCAGTGCCAGAAGCACTTCCCGATTGCAGATCGTTGAAGGGTGAGTACCGTGTTGGCATGGGTCACTTTGCAGAACAGTTAAGAAGTGCCCATCCCCGCTGTGGACTTCAGAGATGTCAGAGTGTGAGTGGCAAATGTTAATGAGGCAGGATCCAGGCAAAAGGATGAGCCCTGGCTGCTTGGACTGAGTGCTTTGCGGCTCCAGAGTCACGAATTGGCTGAGGCCTGTGAGGTGTTCCTCAGGTGGGGTTGGTCAGGCTGCAGTGGAGCTGCAGGTAGAGAGTGGGCCAATCAATGCCCCCCTGTCCTTTCATGAGAAAACATCCCATAACAATGCAAAGAGGTTGCGGACTGGTGGGGGATTACCACACCTACTAATCCTCACTCCTTATGAGCAGGAGGCCCTGGAGCTGGAGACACACCCTGATCAAGCAGCCGTGGAGAGGTTGGGGTGCCACAGAGAAGTAAGAGTGCAGTGCACTGAGGTGGGAATGTCGGTAATTGCAACCATTTCACTGTAGTCTTTATATTGATGTGAGCCTCCAACCTGGAATCCCCATTGATAATGGAAAGATGAGGGCCCCCTGATCCCTGTCTCATGAGGCTGTCAGGCGTGCACAGTAAGTGTGATGACTTCAACTAATGACATATCCTTGTTCTTCCTTTTGGCCTCACCACCAGCCCTTTGGGATGAGGAGCCTGAAGGCTCATCCCTGACCCCTGAGGCAACACTGATCAGAACACACCTGCGTCACACCCTTTCTGCCAAGCAGGCACCAGCGCAGATATCAGCACCTTAGTGGGCATTAGATGGCCGGCTACTATCTCAGTGCACATTTGTGAGGCACTTCACACTCGCTTGAGGTGCAGGCAGAGGCAGAGAATACCCAGAGCATCAGCAGTCAGAGGACAGCTGGGGACCAGGATAACGCTCAATCGATGGCTGATGATGTGCTTCTGGAGTTGTCCATAAGGTAGCAAATGCTGGACATACAGCAGGGTGTGCGGGAGGATCTGGTGGGGATACATGAGGGAATGCTTGCCATGGTCTCTATTGTGGAGGAGTCCTTGCGGAGCGCAAGCACTGTGTTGACCCTTATGGCCGAGCGCAAGCCTCCTCCATGGAGAGAGTGGTAACTCTCATGGAGAGGCTCCTCCAGGGGCTGAATCAAGGGTTCCTGGGGATGTACTTGGGCCTGCAAGCTCTCACACCAGCAATGACCTCAGATGGTCAGTGCCAGTGTGGGAGATGGATGAGGCACCCAGTACCCCAGCTAGGTGTCTGACCATCAATGGTGAGCAGGGAGGTCCAGAGTAACCTCATGTTTGCGCACAAGCTGCCTGTCATCTCTGTGGGCTCCTCTCAGGACACTCTGGATGAGAGCAGCAGTTCCTCCATCCCTCGCCAGTGACTGTGGCATCCGATGAGGCTGCAGCAACTGGGGAGATGCCAGCTGTGGAACTGGCCACTCCCTCCCAGGTGGGGCCAGCACAGGTTCTACTGGCCAGAGGATGACCACCAAGGTCATCTAGGCCAACAGGACAGCAGAGTGAGCAGGCGGTCTCCAATACCGGTGCCAGCAATGGGGGAACACCTAGATGTAACACCCACAAGCAAAAACGTAAAGCACCTTAATCACAACATGGCCTGATCAAAGGTGGTATTTGTTTCCCCCATTTTTCCATTCAGTGTTTATTGGTGTGACAGAAAACACCTGTCAATGTTAATTTGTAAAATGTAATTTAATTCAAAACAAAAATAAAAATAAAAATACCTGGAAAAACTCAGCAGGTCTGGCAGCATCTGCAGAGAGGAACACAGTTAACGTTTCGAGTCCAATCTGAGTCTCCAACAGAACTAAGGAAAAATCGAAAAGAGGTGAAATATAAACTGCTTTAAGGTGGGGGGGGGGAAGAGTAGAGCTGGATAGAGGGCCAGTGATAGTTGGAGATAACCAAAAGACGTCACAGACAAAAGGACAAAGAGGTGTTGAAGGTGGTGATATTATCTAAGGAATGTGCTAATTAATGGTAGAAAGCAGGACAAGCAAGGTACAGATAGCCCTGGTGGGGTGGGGTGGGGTGAAGGAATCAAAAAAGGCTAAAAGGTAGAGATAAAGCAATGGATGCAAATAGGTGGGAAAAGAAAATTCTATATAAATTATTGGAAAAAAAAAGGGTGGGATCAGAAAGGGGGTGGGGATGGAGGAGAGAGTTCATGATCTAAAGTTGTTGAACTCAATATTCAGTCCGCAAGGCTGTAAAGTGCCTAGTCGGAAGATGAGGTGCTGTTCCTCCAGTTTGCGTTGAGCTTCACTGGAACAATGCAGCAGGCGTTTAATTCAATGTGCTTTTGTGCAACTTCATTTGTTCTGCACGTGCAGGGTAAGCCATAATGTTATGATGGTCATGTTTCTCCTTAAACTTTATTGAAATGACACAGAGTGTATGATAAAAACAAAAAAACTGCGGATGCTGGAAATCCAAAACAAAAACAGAATTACCTGGAAAAACTCAGCAGGTCTGGCAGCATCGGCGGAGAAGAAAAGAGTTGACGTTTCGAGTCCTCATGACCCTTCGACAGAAGGGTCATGAGGACTCGAAACGTCAACTCTTTTCTTCTCCGCCGATGCTGCCAGACCTGCTGAGTTTTTCCAGGTAATTCTGTTTTTGTTACAGAGTGTATGATGTTGACCAAGGAACTGGTCCTGTCAGGGATCGAGTCTGGAGCCTGCAGCCGTGGCATGTGGTGGTGGCTCCTATTTGGTAGTCTAGCTGAAGGAGCGTTGGAACAAAGCATCCCGGGTGTCCCTGCTTCCCTGGAGGTCTATCCCCCCAGCATTCTCCTGACCGTGCTCGTCCTCTGACTCACTACAGTACTCATCATCTGTTCCCTTAACAGCTGCGTCAAGAACCTCTTCCTCCACTGCACCCACCCTTTCCAGTATCGGATTGTGGGGTCAGTGTTAGTATGGGAGATGGATTGGGCACCCAGTATCCCAGCTAGCTGCCCGTCCATCAGTGGTGAGCAGGGAGGTCCAGAGTGACCACACGTTGGCACACGCACTGCCTGTCATCTCTGTGGGCTCCTCTCAGGGCGCTCCGGATGAGGACAGCAGTTCCTCCGCCCCTCTGCCAGTGACCGTGACATCTGATGAGGCTGCAACAACTGGGGAGATGCCAACCATGGCACTGCCGCACCAGCCCAGGTGGACCAGCACAGGTTCCACTAATAGCCTGCAACCACTATCAGTGACACACGATCTGGGGGGTATTGCAATGCACCCCCTGAACAGCCCAGGCATTAGAAGCATATCTTGAGAAGACTGATGATTCTCTCTACCGTCGCCCTTATGGAGGCATGGATCCTGTTATACTGCTACTCAGCCTCTGTTCTTGGGTGGCGGAGAGGCACCATGAGCCTCCTTTTCAAGGGATAGCCCTGGTCACCCAGCAGCTATCCATCCAGTTGGGCTGGAGCACTGAAAAGCCTCGGCACCTGGGAGTGTCTGAGGATGTAAGTGTCATGGGAGCTGCCTGGGTACCTTGCACAGACTTGTAGAATCAGCATCCTGTGGTCACACACTATCTGCATGTTCATGGAGTGGAAACCCTTCCTGTTGACGAAGGTACCGGGCTCACCTGCTGGCACCTTGATGCCCACATGTGTACAGTCTATAGCACCCTGGACACGGGGGAAGCCAGCAATGGCTGCAAAGCCTCTGGCTCGCTGTGTCTGGCTGGCCTTATCAATATTGTAGTGAATGAAAGTCAACACCTTTCTGAACAGAGCATCTGTCACCAGCTTGACACAACTGTGGACAGCCGATTGTGAGATTCCACACAGATCCCCCACTGAGCCCTGGAAGGAGCCAGAGGCTAGAAGTTGAGGACCACTGTGACCTTCAGCACCACTGGCATGGGGTGTCCACCCACACAGTCGGAGCTGATCTCAGGGCCGATCCTCTGACAAATGGAGATCAATGTCTCCCTTGAGAGGCGGAGCCTCCTTCAACATTGCACCTCAGACATACTGAGGTAGCTGCATCTACACTTGTAAACCCTGGCAGCAGGATAGTGGCATCTTCTGCAGACCCTTCCACCTTGGACTTCCTGTAGGCCCTTCTCCCTTTGTGCCTGCGCCTGTGCTCCCACAGGTCGCTCCCCTAGAAGCTGAATAGGGACATCTGGCCTCCTCCCCTCCTGGCCTCTCTTCCTTCTTGGAGGAGGTGCCTCCAGCGGAGGCCACAATCCCCATTACCAGGGTAAGGGAAGGCTGTCTGATACCTGGAAGGCCTCACATGGTGTGAATCCTTCAGGGGTCCTGGAAGACAACACTGAGTTCTGAACCGAAGCCTCTTATTTCTGTCAATGCAGCTCTGAAGCGAAATGAAGATGTTTGCACAAGCAACTTGGAGCAAGTTATATCCTAAACTACAAATTGCTCACATTTACAAGCCCACTGACCCTTCTTATCCCGCCAGTGGATGAGCTTTTTGAAATTGTGGCCTGCCTGTTTAGCCTGTGCGATGGCCTAAAAATTGCACCGGCTACGTAAACTCTGAGACAATTGGTGTCTCAAGGGCCTTAACTGGCCATTTAATTAATGGCGGGTGTGCCTCCATCTTTACCTTGCACCTGCCTAATGAAATATCGCGAGAGTGTGCATTGATGTCAGCACACTAGGCTGACATCGACACTCTATTTCACGCTCAGGCGTGTCGGGCACATGCCCACATGCCAAGCTAAAAATTCAGGCCTGGGTGGCCAAATGCAAATTGGGTGATCACTTTGCTGAACATCTCTATTCAGTCCATGAGATCGTGAGCTTCTGATCACTTGCCATTTTAATTTCCCGCCTCTCCCCTACTCTGACTTCTGTGTCCTCTGCTTCCTACACTATCCCAGAGAAGCTTAAAGAACAGCAGCTCACGTTTGGATTAGACACTCTACAGCCTTCCAAACTCAACATCAAGTACAATAATTTCAGATCATAACCACCGCTCTGAACATTTCAGACAGCAAGTGTTGGTTGTGGTTCTGCCATTGCCATTTCATAGCAACTCTTCTTGTTTTCATTAGCACTCACCTTTTCCTTGCCCCATCATCTCTTTTGATATTTAATCTCTCCTATCTTCCACTCAATCACAGACTTTCCCTTTTGTTCTTTCCATTCCCTCCCTCTTTCCCTGCCTCTGTTTTTGCTTAAAACCTGTTACATCTCTAACTTTTCCAGTTCTGGTGAAAGATCACAGATGTGAAGTGTTGGTGTTATTTCTGTCTCCATGGATGTTGCTAGACCTGCTGAGTATTTCCGGCATTTCCTATTTCTATATAGCAAATCTCCCATCCTGGGTTGTTTATGAAGTTTAGATGAATGTTTCCATTAAATTGCATTTAAGCGAAGCTACAGATCCTATAAGATTTTGATATTCTGATTTAAATTCTATCCAACAATGAAGCAACAGACCTAAGATTTAAATCTGCAGGCCAAATTGGAAGAGCAAGATAGTATAAATGAGTCTCTTAGTCTTTAAGGGTAAGATCTCCAGGACCATCCCAGCTACACATGGACTTCAAGCCATAATTTGAAATTCCAGCTCTAACCAAATAGAATTAAAGTCTCAGATTTCAAATGATTATTATGAACTCAAATATTACTCTGAATTCTTATATATTTCCTTGCTAAAGCATGGAACCAGATTTTGCAGTAGTCATGACAGTGAAACGGTCAGCATTTGCCGGCACAAGCTGACAACAACTTCTGGATTCCACACATGCAATTAAATGCAAAAATCCCGAATTTGCTGTCAGTGATACTATGCTTCTCAGTGGAGTAAGTTTTTGAAGACTCATTAATCTTGTCACTTAATGTGACTTGTTAATGAGAGACATTAGTATTTAATTTCATTGGCTGATCAGACATATATTGTTGAACTGTTTAGAAAGGAGTTTTTAAAAAAGCAAGCAAAGACATGACTTAAGATGGCTACCACAAGTCACCTGATATCTGGTATTACTAGGTGACCAGTTTTCTGGAAGGTTCCAATGTGGAATACAATTAGGGCATGTCCAGGCATCCTCTTGGAATTTCACACCTGATTTTGGCCATGGAACAATAGCCACAGTCTGTGCAGACATCAGCTAAGAAAATACCTTCTGAAATCATTATGGGGAGAGAGGTCATGTGACTAGAATAACCATTTTCTGAACACCTTTTATTACAGCACACAAGGTGCTGAGGAGTAGTCTAGAAGGAACATGCCAAAGAGGTAGTAATACTTTCCCTGTCCCCTTCGCAAGACCTTACCTCTGGTACAATTTAAAATTCCAGCACAGAGATAGTGAATTTCCATTGAAAGGAATCACAGATGCAGAAATTATTGACTTCTGGAACAGACAGATTACATTTTTAAAATAAATTGTCTCTGGAAATTGCAGTTTTACATGGGCTTAAAGATCACCATGGAGAAAAATCTGCTGCAGCCATGTATACCAGTAAAGGACTCAAAACAGTGAACACTCTTTTTTTGTACCTTTAAGTATTGAATTTAAATTTGGCTGAAAGTAACCACCCACTACATAACTTGTAACTCTGCATGATTATGTGCACGAGTGTGTTACGAAGATCAGGTGTGGATTTACCTATTGAAATATTTTTATATCTTTACCTGGGTGTGTTTTTTTTACTCAATAAAGCTAAGCTATTTTTGTTTTAAACTGAAAAAAGCCTGCCAGACTAGTTTCTTTGCAGTCAGCACATAAATGATTTAGCACAGACATTAAGTAAATGCTGTCATCCTTGCTAAATTCACAAAAAAACCCTGTCATGGTCAGACTTGGAGGCTATATTAGGGGAGTCATTTTTAAACACACATGTGGTCATAACAGTCTCACTACAAAAATCCTTCAAAAAGCTATGCCTTGTTGAATGAGCTGTCACTGGGATTTTAACCATATATAAAGTTCATAATTACTTATAAATAGCCTCACTGGCCCTAAAAAACTAATTTTATGTTTGTGAAACATCAAATTTTTCCACGGTATTAAAAAAAGCTCTGTATTGTAACATTTTTAAAAATAGTTTGTTTTTCCTATTTCAGCTTCCAATGTGTATGCTCTTACTTTTCCCTCTAAAATTTAATTAACATTGATTTTACTTGTTGGTTTGCTGTCTGTGAGAATACTGAAATGTGATTGACCTCTTACCCTGCTTGATGACATCACCTTCCCCAAGGCCTGGCGATCCCCTTGACTAGATTCCATAGTTAAACTAAAATCAGACAAGGGCCAAAGAGATCACCAGGTCTTCATGAGCAGCTTTATATCAGCAGCGAGCTGATCATTTCACTGCTGACTGCAAAATCTGGGCCATTAAACTATCTTTCTCTTTCTGATACTGCCTGACTTGCTGCACATTTTCAATAATTGTTTTTATTTCTGATCTTTAGCACTCATGTTGTTCCTTCTTACTCACAAATTCACTCATGAAGCTCATGTCATCTTCTACAGGTGCCATTAATACTAAAAGCAGACTTAAAATCAGGCCCATTCATTATTCATTTCAGGAACAATTCTAAGATCATAAGGGTATGATGTTTACTTTAAGGAAGTGCCTTAAGATATGTGTCTATGTTAATTGTGCTTTTTTATATGCAGATTGTCATTTGCCACCCCACTATACCTCCGCATTCAACAAATCATTTTCTTGCAATCTGAAAGATGATCCCACTGCCAAACACATCTTCCTCACCTCTCGCATCCTCTTAACCTCTCAGCTTTCCAAAGAAACCGATTCACTGTTCCAACATTCCATCAACTACTCTACTTCCCCTGACATTTATACACACATGCATGAAATTCAATCACTGCCTATTGACCTGTAGAACTGTATTCTAGCTTAGTCCGTGTCTTGACACAATGCAGTGTCCCATAATATTTTCCTTGCATATTAAAGACTTCCTCTGTATTGTTTGATATAATACATTTTATCCTTTAGTCTACACATTTTGGCCTCTTTGTCCAATACACTACAAATTTTCTCCACTGGTCTGCACAATTATTCCCATTTGTTTCCTATGTCCCCATTGTATTTACTGAATATGGTGATCTCACACTTGTTCCCACTTGTTATTCTCTTATCTTCTGGAATAGTAATTTAAACACATGCTTTTAATCACATGTTCCTGATGAAGTCATGTGCAATGTAGTTTACAAACATCTGGAAAACCATTCCTCTCAAGCTGCAGAAATGCAAACTGGTCCCTAAGAACCAAGAACAAATGATCTACCATCAGGGACATATTTCATTACTCATAACAAATCTTCATATAACCATTCCTTACTTTACTCTTCTTAAAACATTTCCAGTGCTTCTGTTTCTCAAATATTGAAAGAAAAAGACAAGTTACATCTATGAACCATTTTACAGGCAATTGGTTATTTTTGAAATAACAACCCAAGTCTATCCAATCTCTCTTCATAACTTAAATGTTTTATCCCAGGCAACATCCTGGTGAATCTCCTCTGCACCCCCTCCAGTGCAATCACATCCTCCTATAATTTGGTGACCAGCTGGAGTACTGTGTGCAGTTCTGGTCGCCACATTATAGGAAGGATGTGATTGCACTGGAGGGGGTGCACAGATGATTCACCAGGATGTTGCTTGGGATGAAACATTTAAGTTATGAAGAGAGGTTGGATAGATTTGGGTTGTTTTCATTGGAGCAGAGAAGACTAAGGGGCGACCTGACTGAGGTGTACAAGATTGAGGGGCATGGACAGGGTGGATAGGGAACAGCTGTTCCCCTTAGTTGAAGGGTCAGTCACAAGGGGGCATAAGTTCACGGTGAGGGACAGGAGGTTTAGGGGGAATGTGAGGAAAAACTTTTTTACCCAGAAGGTGGTGACGGTCTGGAATGCGCTGCCTGGGAGGGTGGTGGAGGCGTTGCCTCACATCCTTTAAAAAGTACCTGGATGAGCACTTGGCACGTCATAACATTCAAGGTTATGGGCCAAGTGCTGGTAAATGGGATTAGGTAGGTAGGTCAGGTGTTTCTCACGTGTTGGTGCAGACTCGATGGGCCGAAGGCCCTCTTCGACACTGTGATTCTGTGATTCTGTGAAGTGTATTCACTATTATTTTGTAGGTAAACATTCCAACCAAGTTGTACACAGCAACAGACCACAAACAATGGCTGGATACATAAAAAAATATAGAAGTTACAACACAGAAGCAGGCAATTTGGCCCAAGTAATTCGTATTAGAGTTTACCCTTCAAATGAGAAAATAATCCTAATCATATTTATCTACCCTATTTTTCCCTTTCCTTTATCTAACTATCCAATATAGCCTTGAATGTTGACTTATTTTCTACCTCAACCACTAACCCTGGAAGAAAACTCTACAGACTCCTAACTCTGTGTAAAGTTGTTTTACTCTCTGCCTTCTGCTCTAAGCCTTACATTCAGTCTTGTATTTATGGTCCTTTGTTCTAGACCTCTCCGTTATTGGAAACACTCTGCACTTATCCCATTCTTCCACAATTTTAAATGTTTCTATTATATCATTGTATAATCTCTGTTGTTGGAACAAAAGATGCCAACATTTCTTCCTGATTTTATTTCAAACGACCAGATAATCTGTTTTCGATCACTGGGAGAACTACTCTGCTCTTCTCTAAATATTACTCAGAGATGTTATGTAACAACCTGAGGAAGAACAGATAGAATCTGGGTTTACATCTCATCCGGCACCTTCAGTACTGCACTTGAACTTCTGACTAAAGGGGAACTGCTCCCATTAATGCTCAAAAAAACATTAACCCATTTGTTTTAAATTGGCTGATTTTTCTTGAAAGCAAGTGGACAGCTAGTTTCATAAAATCTTAACAAGGTGATTACTAATATGACTCATACAAACCCTAACAAGGTGATCACTAAGGGTAGAATTATTAGGTTGGCATGTGGGCGCGCGCCTGACCAGATCGGACATGAAATTACATGAGGTGATGCTGGGCAAGAGTCCCGGTGTCATTGTGCGCTCGCACGATATTTTGGTCGGTGGGTGCCAGCGAGTGTCAGAAGTGTGCCCACAGACAATTAAAGTTGGTAAGGTTCCAATTGTCCCCGGTTTTTCGTAGTCCATCCAACCTTACGGTTGGTGGACAGGCGAATCTGCCAGGCGGACTTTGCATTTTTGATGAAACCTCATCCAAGGGTGGGATGAGGTTTCTGTTATTAAATAAAAAAATATAAATGGATGGACAGAATTTTCAATCTGCATATGTTCAGGTGACTGATTCTGATGCATGGACATTTTTTTTCTGGATTTTAACACCTTTATCTATTGGTTTTAAATTCCTCAGCTCCCTGAGGCAGCTCTCTGCCTTCAGGGAGCTTTCGTTCAGCGTTCCCCTGCACCTGCACTTAGGTCAGTGATCACCCTCCTCCTGCCCCACTCCAGCAGCGCTGAGCATTTCATCACGCTGGCCGTCGTTTAATTGGTCAGCCAGCGTGAAGTTGTGGTCGTGGGCCAGTCATGGTCAGGGGCCGCTCGCGGGCAGCGGTCTGTTCCCTGGCCGTCCATGGGCCCACCAATCAAGCCGGATGCCAACCTAAAAATCCTGCCCTAACAGGCTGTCACTTCAATTATATCTTATCCTTAGTAAATGTAGTGCACGCTCGCGAGCACAACAGATATAACAAAATAGAATACGTTCACTGACCTAATGCTAACAGCTGAGCATCCAGCTCAAACATTACAGCCCATCCTTGCTGTAACATCCTACCAAGCATCATTACTTCTCACTTCTGATGTTATATCCAGCCTTGCTATTATATATCGGCTCTGGTGTTATTTTCAACTCCACTGTAACGTAATGCTTTTAGTGTAACATTCTGCCATTGTTCTGCCCTCACTTTAACGTCCCATCCTATTACAACCTCTCCAACAGTAACTTACTGCCACAAATGTTTATATGATATTGATACTGCTTTCACAATGACATATTCCCATTTCTTGTCAGTCAGACTTACTGTTCCTTTATTTATCATTACTTATCCTGACATTAGAGTAAGGGGCACATTTTATGGGCTGCATAAATCCGTAAATAAGATGCTTTCTTTTTTATTTTTTCATTTATTTTTTGTTTCTTGGTGGGTTTGAAAGAGCATTATGAATCAACTGCCTTGAACAATCTATCAGTTTTCCCGACAATTAATTAGATTTTGCAATGCAGAGTAAGTACTGGCATGTTTTGAGTGCTATTCTACCATACGACAATCAATGCTAGGCTCGTGCCATGTTAAAATGTTCTTTATTCTTTCAAGGAATGTGGGCATTGCTGGCAAGGCCAGCATTTGTTGCCCATCTTTAGATGCCCTTGAGAAGCTGGTGGTGAGCCGCCTTCTTGAACTGTTGCTGTCCACGTAGTGTAGGCACACCCACTGTGCTTTTAAGGGGCAGGGGTGGGGGGAAGTTCCAGGATTTTGACCCAGCAGCAGTGAAGGAATGGTGATATAGTTCCAAGTCAGGATGGTGTGTGACTTAGAGGGGAACTTGCAGGTGGCGATGTTCCCAGGCATCTGCTGCATTTCTAGATGGTAGAAGCCACAAGCTTGGGAGGTGCTGTCGAAGGAGCCTCGATAAGTTGCTGCAGTGCATCTTGTATATAGTACACATTGCTGCCATTGCACACAAATGGTAGTAGGAATAAATGTTTATGTTGGTAGATGGGGTGCCGATCAAGGTATTGCTTTGTCCTAGATGGTGTCAAACTTCTTGAGTGTTGTGGGAGCTGCACTCATCCAGGCAAGTGGCCTTTTGACTTGTGCCTTGGATAGGCTTTGGTGACAAGGACGTAATAATTATTATTCAGGGAACAGCTAGCTCAAATATTTTACAATCATTTAATATTTTTCATAATAAGCCAATTATTTTTCAGACACAATTGTAATGTGCCTGTGACCCTGAATCGGATGAAGCAGTTCTGGAGAAGTGAATGAGTTGTAATGTGGTCCAATATGCTAACATACTCTGTGCTGTTGGGAGGCTTCTGTAAAGGTTAATATTACTTAACAAATTAACAATAAGACCATCCATTTCCGCTCAGTTCTGCTTTTTTAAAAGCACAATTTTTCCACAATTAGCAAAAGCAGGCAAACAATGGCGGAATTTTAAACACGTATTACATTTGACATACCTTGTGTTTCCGTGATTTTTTGCACTAGTTTAAAAAAAAATGTTGCACTACACCTGGTCCTCACCTGCGAAATTGGCCATGCCCCAGATCAAATGAATTACCATTGGAAGGTTTTGCTAATTGTGTTCATTTGCAGGCCTTCAGGGGTTCTAAAAATGGTCAATTTTCTGATTTCCATTCATTAATCATCTTCCGGATTGGGCTGTGATGCTCAGTCTTAAATGCCACACATGAAGAAAGAGTGGAGGATAGTTGGTGCCTATGGAACTTTATTCTTAGTCCCAGTCTTGACACACAACGGTGTCCCACATTATGTTTCCTAGCTAAACACATTGCCCTACATTATTTGATACATATTTTCTCAACTACATAATTGTTCCTGTGTAATTCCTATGTCCCATTGTATTTACTGAATATGGTGATCTCACACTTGCTCCCACTTGTGCATATTTTATCTCCTAGAAGATGAAAGTATTCTAATTACAGCAATTGAACTGTAAAACAATGAGATGGTACAAGGAATCCAGGACTGAACAGAATACAGCTCTCAGTGAGGTTCAATTTATTTCATATCACTGTTTGTAACATGGAAAATAATAAACTCTGCCACTCTACTGTTAATGGGCTAATCTCACTTTATGATCACTGAAAACCAGAGGGCACTAATCTTTCTCTTACAAAGGCATTAAAGCTGTTACTGCCGGCAGGAGGTTTCATCAGAGATGTAGCAGGTTTAAACTGCGAGGCCTCATTTGAATGCCAGAGGTCAGCTGCTCTTCCATTTTGGGTGGAAAGTAGCTATAGGATGGGGGAAGGGCTAAAGATTGGGCAGCCTAGATGCTTCCACTGGCCCAAGAGGCTGCTTGCAGCAAAATATGTCTGGGAAAGGAGCTGCTGTGTGAGTCTTGTCACTGGAAGGGAGGGTGAGGGTTATCACAGAAACCTGGGAATTCCTTGTGGGCCCAGAGGAGCTCTATTGCTTCTCCTGGCCCCATGAAGGTAAGAATTTATAAGCCACCCTTAGTAGATGTTGCTGCTCCCTGACAGCATTATTTGATGGTACTTGTGTTGGGTATCCTGCTCAGAAGCTTCTTCAAGTGCCATCCAGTGCCTCACAAACATCATAGTTCCTCCATTTCCAATTATTAATTAGGTTTCTGCCAGAGTTTGGTGGGGATATTATTTACTGCTAAAATCACCAACATCAAACAAGAAGAATCAGTGGTAATGTAGTGGGAAAATAGAGCTGCTCAATTTGAGCAGGTCCCCCTGCTCCTTTCCCACTAATCAGCAAAAAGAAAGATTCACCTATACAATCATCCAATTCTCCTGGGCTAATTTGACAATAAAATTGTAGTATAAGGATCTGGCACATATAGGGTTAATGTGAAACTGAGTACACGGTGATGTAGGTGAACACATGACCCACACTTAGGAGTCAGTCTAGTGCTGGACAGAGTTTTGTGCACCAGCAAGCATGGAGACAGCTCCTAGCTTGAACACTTTACTGTATATACGTACATAGTTCTTGTAGTTAACCTACAAACACTTCAGTAAGCCCTATTGACACCCTACAACATAGGGTGTTGTAGCAAAGGGAAAAACCCAAAAACTCTCAAAAAATGTAGAGAAAAACCAAAATCCTACATGATTAAAGAAAAATTCAAAGAAGCATTCTGGCCTGAAAAAACGCTCGAGAAGCAGACATGCAGAGGGAAATTACCAGCAATGAGCACCAAAGAAAGGCTTGGAAGCTGAAGGCGGAAGTCTAAAATTCCTCACTGCAGCAGAAGTCTCCATGGGACCTCTTGGAATTCCAGCTTCAATTCCCAGAGCGCAGAGCCAGCAGACCTAGCAGGGGTGAACTTTTAAATCCCAGGATACAGCAAGTACTGAGAAACTTTAAATAGTTCAGTGGTCAGAAATATTTTGTTAATAACTCTGTCTGGAAAAAACAGATCCCGGAGTTGGTGCTTGAACAGGTGACGTTCGTGCTCACTCCAAAAAGGAAAAAAAAAACAATTTGTGAAAATCATGGCTAAAGAACCAGTTTTAAAGACTAGCAAAGGCCAGGACTCGATGCTGCTGTGACCCTAAAGGATAGGGCTACAGCCAGTCGATTTGACCTGCCACTCTTTATAATTTTGTTCAAGACTGAGTGCGAGCATCATTCCAGAGGGGGCCCGCCAAGACCGGCAGGCACAGGTGAATTCTGTGTCTTCAAACGAACAGCGGCGCCAACTTAAATTCCAGCCGCTTCTCAAAGCTGAAGCTACACTTCAAAAGTTTTTAATCATGGATCAGAAATCTATTCTTCCAGGTCAATTTGGACTTATTAAAGGCTCAGATCAATCACAAAACTGGAGATTGGAGATAAAGATTCCTTAGATACGTGATTGCTTCAGGTCTGAATTAAAAGAAGAGAAGTTCAATAAGTTAACACGCTGCTTTATTCTGTAGGCCCGACAATGGATAACATTATTGCTGGACAAGGAATCAATGAATCATCTGCTAAATTTGAAAAAGTACTAAAATCATTAAATGTTAATTTTAACCAAGAAGTAACACAAGCCTCAAAAGGGCTAAATTTAATAGGCATGCCCAGCAGCCAGGAGAACCTGTTGACTCTGTACGGAATGGCTGAAGGCTGTGAATATGAAGATCTAAAATCTGAATTTATTAGGGATAGAATAGTTGTAGGAGTAGCGGACGACACACTCGCAGGCATGCTGCAAGTGAAGGAAGATCTAACCCCTTGAGAAAGCTATCCAGATTTTTAGGCAGTCTGAACACTGTGCGGCACTGGTCCATTTTAAAATGAGAAAGTAAATCATGGTATAAAGTAAACCCCACAGTCTAGTTCGTTAAACAGCTTATAAACAAGGACACTCCAGGCCAAGGGAAGCAATACTCTAACCAACCAATAGGGCAACTATGTCAGTGGAGCAAAGCGCCCCCGACAGGCAGGATCAATGCCCTGCAATTTCAGCCCAATGCTTTCAATGCAACAGATTTGGATACTTGGGAAAACTGTGAAAAGGCAAAACATCTAAACACACGGAAGACCCCAAGATGATTCTTGAGGTTGAGACTACACACCAAAGAGGACACACAGCCATGTATCTTGGGTGAGGTCAAAGATTTTTGTATTGGAGTACAGACATTTTGGATAATGGCCATCTCACAAAGTTTAAATTGGACATGGGAGCCAGTGTCACAGCCCAATCGATAAAGAACTGTGGCTAAGAGACCTCTGGCTTCGAACAACAGACACACCACCCTAGGGACCCAGAGGAATCTGGCTTCTGGTCATAGGCATGATTCTGGAGCCACTAAGCTATGGCAGTGAACAGATCTTTGGACTGATCTTTGTCATCCGTCACCAACCAACTAGTCTTTTACTCTTTGAGCAGAGATGCCTGTGTAACTCTGAATCTCCTCAAAATGGCAGACATCAAGACAATTAAACTATACAGAACTACAATTCCTGAGAGCTCAAACAAGAAAGAGGATCCTGACTGGGACTTCAGATCTGAACTGTCTTCTCTCTTTCCATTTTTGTTATAGGTGCCGGAAAGCACCCATTGGTCAGACCAGTTAAACACTCAGATGGTTACCATGACGCCTCCAGTGGAGAATAGACAACCAACAACTAGAAGAGTCTCAACTTCAGGTTCCGATGACTCTTGCCAAGGTCACATTGTGACCATAGATCAAATGCTGCATCTCCCAGCCAGCATGACAGGGCCACAGATGGTACTAAAACCAAGTAGCAACCGTCCATTGCCAACAGCACACCACACAGCCAATCGCAAAGGTCAGCTTACTAAAAAAACACATTCTCATAACAGGAATGGCCATCTTCTACCACGGGGGACATCGCGATGATTCACATGATGAAGGAAGAAGAGGGAAAAATGACACAGATATGATCACAACATTCGTCCGCCCTTTAAGAAATGGAATGCAACAAGAAACACCGATCACCGCAACTACTGAGTCAGCAAAGAGGTGGCTCAAAACAAGGAATATAGGAAAATAGGATGAAGAGCTGCGCAATTGCCAGAACAACCTCCAAGTCAACAGAGCTTATCTGGAGCGACAGAGCCCACCACCCCTCTGATAGTAGCGCGAACTAGATATCGAAAAGTTATAAGGCCTTCCGATTGCCTTATCCTATGAAGCCAGAGACTTGAAGAGGGGAGATGAGGTAGTAATAACAATGTAAATACATGGGGTGAACTAGGATGACTTGAAATACATTGGATAAAGACTTGGGGGAGGTGCAATACAAGGGTCTGCCACATATAGGGTTAATGTGGGACTCAATACAGTACCACCCACACAGTGATGTAAGAGAACACATGACCCACGCCTAGGAGTCAGTCTACTGTTAGACTTAGCTGTGTGCACAAGCAAGCATGGAGACAGCTCCCAGCTTGATCCTTTTGCTGTATATATGTACATAGGTCTTGTGGTTAATAAACACATACAGCTAACCTACTTAAGACAATTCATTAAGATCTACCAAATGCTATGCAACACACTACAACAAAAACCTCCCTGCCTTCCAGCTTCCAAGTCCAACTTCCTTCGCTCTGACTGTTTTGGTAGAGTTGAAATGGCGACCTTCAAGCCTCCCTCAGCTCCTTATAATGGGGAGAGACTCACTGAACTGCCAATCAAAACCACGGGCAGGACTGTTAGGTCGGTGGGTGGGTGGGTGTGAGGGGCAAGGCAATGGACGGATTTGAAAATAAAGATGAGGATTATAAATTTAAGATATTTTACCTCCTAGAGCCGTAGAGAGAAAGCCAGAGTTAACATTTCGAGTCTGTATGACTCTTCTTCAGAATCATACGGACTTGAACATTAACTCTGTCTTTTTCTCCACACATGCTGTCAGACCTGCTGAGTTTTTGTTTTTTTCAGATTTCCAGCTTCTGCAGTATTCTGACTTTATTATAAGGTTAAAGACGTAGGTTTTCAGCAGTTTCTTAAAGGCAGAAAGAAAGATAGAGAGGTGGAGAGGCCTAGGGAGGGTATTCCAGAATTTAGGGCCCAGGCAGCTGGAGGTGTGGACATCAATGGTGGAGAGATTAAAACCAGGACACAAAATGTCAGAATCAGAGGAGTGTAGATATTTTGAAGTGTCATAGGAGTGGAGGAGTTTACAGAGATAGGGAGGGGCAAGGCCATGGACGTATTTGAAAATAAGGATGAGGATTATAAAATTAAGATATTATACCTCGTAGAGCCAATGTTGTGAGCAGAGGGCTGATAGGTGAACAAGACTTAAGTCATGAGCAGCAGGATTTTGGATGACCTGAAGTTTATGGAGAACAGGAGACCAGCCAGGACTGCATTGGAATAGTCAGGTCTACTGCCCTTGTCCTTCTAGATGGTAGTGGTCATGGGTTTGGAAAGTACTGTCTAAGGATATCTGATGAGTTCCTGTAGTGCACTTTGTAGATGATACACACTGCTGCTACTGTATGTTGGTGGTGGAGGGAGTGAATGCTTGTGGGTTGGGTGCCAATCAAGCAGGCTGCTTTGTCCTGGATGGTGTCAAGCTTCAAGTGTTATTGGAGCTGCACTCATCCAGGCAAGTAGGGAGTATTCCATCACACTCCTGACTTGTGCCTTGTAGATGGTGGACAGGCTTTGGGGGGGTCAGGTGATGAGTTACTCGCTGCAGGATTCCTAGCCTCTGACCTGCTCTTGTAGCCACAGTATTTATATGGCTAGTCCAGTTCAGTTTCTGGTCAATGGTAATCCCCAGGATGTTGATTGTGGGGGATTTCAGTGATGGTAAATGCCATTGAATATCAAAGGGCAATGGTTAGATTCTCTCTGGTTGGAGATGTTCATTGCCTGGCAGTTGTGTGGCATGAATGTTACTTGTCACTTATCAGCCCAAGCCTGGATATTGTCCAGGTCTTACTGCATTTGTCTATGGTATCAGGACTTTTGTATCTGATGAGTCACGAACAGTGCTGAACATTGTGCAATAATCAGCAAACATCCCCACATCTGACCTTATGATGGAAGGAAGGTCATTGACGAAGTAGCTGAAGATGGCTGGGGGCCTAGGACTCTACTCTGAGGAACTCCTGCAATGATGACCTGGAACGGAAATGACTGACCTCCAACAACCATGGCCACCTTCCTTTGTGCTAGGTATGATTCCAAACATTGGAGAATTTTCCCCAATTCCCATTGACCAGTTTTGCTAGGGCTCCTTGATGCCACACTCGGTGAAGTGCGGCCTTGATGTAAAAGGCAGTCACTCTCACCTCACCTCAGGAGTTCAGCTCTTTTGTCCATGTTTGAACCAAGGCTGTAATGAGGTCAGGAGCTGAGTGGCCCTGGCAGAACCCAAACTGGGTGTCAGTGAGCAGATTATTGCTAAACAAGTGTCGCTTGATAGCAGTTTTGTTGATCCCTTCCATTACTTTACTGATGATGGAGAGTAGACTGATGGGGCGATAATTGGTAGAGATGGATTTGTTCTGCTTTGTGTGTACAGGACATACCTGGGCAATTTTCCACATAGCCGGGTAGATGCCAATGTTGTAGCTGTACTGGAACAGCTTGGTTAGGGGCGTGGGAAATTCTGGAGCACGTCTTCAGCACTTTTGCCGGAATATTGTCAGGACCCATAGCCTTTGGAGTATCCAGTGCCTTCAGCCGTTTCTTGATATTATGTGGAATGAATCGAATTGGCTGAAGACTGGCATCTGTGATACTGGGGACCTCCGGTGGAGGCCAAGATGGATCATCCAGTGGGCACTTCTGACTGAGGATTGTAGCAAATGCTTCAGCCTCATCTTTTGCACTGATGTGCTGGGCTCCTCCATCATTGAGGATGGGGATATTTCCCCCTCCAGGTGCCAAGGCTATTCAGGACTCCATCCCTTAGCCTAGAACTAAGGCCTCTCATTCTAGAATGCCCCACAAGGGGAAACATCCATTCCACGTCTACTTGTCTATCCCCTTTAGCATCTTATATACCTCAATTAGATCTCCTCTCATCCTTCTAAACTCTAGTGAGTATAGGCCTAAACTGCTCAATCTCTCCTCATAAGACAAGCCCCACATCTCTGGAATCAATCTAGTGAACCTCCTCTGAACCACCTCCAGTGCAACTACATCCTTCCTCAAGTAAGGGGACCAAAACTGTGCCCAGTACTCCAGGTGCGGTCTCACCAATGTCTTGTACAGTTGCAACAACACTTCCCTGTTTTTATACTCTATTCCTTTGGCAATAAATGCCAAAGTTCCATTTGCCTTCCTTATTACCTGATGTACCTGCATACTAGCTTTCAGCGATTCATGCACGAGGACACCCAGATCCCTCTGCACTGAAGCATTCTGAAGTTTCCCTCCATTTAAATAATAAGTTGCCTTTTAATTCTTCCGACCAAAATGGATAACCTCACACTTAGCCACGTTAAACTCTGCCAAATTTTGACCCATTCACCTAACCTGTCCATATAGAAACATAGAAACTAGGAGCAGGAGTAGGCCATTCAGCCCTTCAAGCCTGCTCCACCATTCATTATGATCATGGCTGATCATCCAACTCAATAGCCTGCTCCCGCTTTCTCCCCATATCCTTTGATTCCTTTCGAGCTATATCTAACTCCTTCTTGAAAACACACAATGTTTTGGTCTCAACCACTTTCTGTGGTAACGACTTCTATTTATAAATTTCTTATTTCTTCATTGCAACTTATTTTCCCACCTATTTTAGCTATAGTACCTTCTATCCCTGAATCCAAGTCATTAATATAGATTGTAAATAGTTGGGATACGTGAACATCATGGGCTACTGCTAGTCACCTCCTGAGTATTACCTCCCTCCCTTTCTTGATTGGTGCCTGCCTTGCTCTCCTGATCACTGTTACTCGCTCCTGCCATCTCTTGATCACTTATAATCTCTCTTGGTTGTCCCTTCCTCCTAATCATTTCCTCACTTCTAATTCACTGATTGTTAATTGTATAGTAATTGCGTTTAACTGTGCCTGAGCTCCTATAAAAAGACACTGACTATAAAGGTGGCTGTTGGGTTAGGAGGTGTATGTGTGTAACATGTAACTCAGTAAATAAATATAAAAGTGTGTAAACACTGCTTCCAGTTCTATCCTTCATCAACTGGTTTCCTGACATAGAACACTGACTAGAATACCAGACTAGTAGTCCAGAGGCCCAGGCTAATCCTGTAGGGACATGGGTTCAAATCCCACAATGGCAGTTGCTGGAATTTAAATTCAATTAACAATACCTGGTGACCACAAAATCATTGATGATTGTTGTAAAAACCCATCTGGTTCACAAAATGTACCATCCTTGACCTGGCCTGGCCGACAGGAGACTTCATACCCACAGCAATGTGGTTGACTCTTAAATGGCCTAGCAAGCCACTCAGTTGTATCAAACCACTACAAAGTCTAAAAGGAATGAATGAAATGGGATGGACCACCTGGCATCACCTTAGGTACTGGAAACAACAACACTCAGCCCTGTTGATCCTGCAAATACCCCTGACTAACATCACGGGGTTTGACCCAAAATTGAGAGAGCTGTCCACAGACTAGTCAAGCAACAGACTGACATAGTCATACTCATGGAATAATATCTTAAAATGTCCCAGACACCATCATCATAATCACTGTTAATGTCCTGTTCCACCGACAGGACAGAACCACTGGGGATGGCAGCACAGTGGTATACAGTCATGAGGGAATTGTCCTGGGAGTCTTCAACGTAGACTCTGGACCCCATGAAGTCTCATGACATTAAGCATGTGCAACGAAACCTGCTGCTGGTTACCACCTACCGTCCACTATCAGTTGATGTATCAGTGCTTCTCCATGAACAGCTACTTGACCTAATCCTCACCAATCCACCCACTGCAGTTGCACCTGTCAATAACAGTATTGGTAGGAGTGACCAACACACAGTCCTTGGAGATGAAATTCCATTTGCACATTGAGGATATCCTCCATCGCGTTGTGTGGCATACCACCATGCTAAATGGGATGGATTTCGAACAGATCTAGCAACTCAAACTGGGCATCCATGAGGTGCTGTGGGCCATCAGCAGCAGCAGAATTATATTTGTTCACGTTCTGTAACCTCATGGCCAGGCATATCCCTCACTCTACCATTACCATCAAGTCATGGGATCAAATCTAGTTCAATAAGAGTGCAGAAGGAGGGGAGCAGCACCAGGCATACCTAAAAATGAGGTGTCAATCTGGTGATTCCCTAACACAGACTACTTGCGTGCCAAACAGCAGAAGCAGCATGTAATAGACTGAGCTAACCAATGTATCAGATCTAAGCTCTGCAGTCCTGCCACATCGTTGTGAATGGTGGTGGACAGTCAAACAACTAACTGGAGGAGGATGCTCCACAAATATCCCCAATCTCAATAATGGGGGAGCCCAGCACATCAATGTAAAAGACAAGGCTGACGAATTTGCAACAAAATTCAGCCGGAAGTGCCAAGTGGATAATTCATCTTGGACTCCTCCTGAGGTCCCCAGCATCACAGATGCCAGTCTTCAGCCAATTCAATTTACTCCATATGATATCAAGAAACTGCTGTAGGCACTGGACAGTGCAAAGACTATGGACCTTGACAACATTCTGGCAATAGTACCGAAGACATGTACTCCAGAACTAGTCGCACTCCTATCCAAGCTGTTCCAGTACAGCTACAACACTGGCATCTACTTTTAAAATTGGAAGATTACCCAGGTATGTCCTGTTCACATAAAGCTGAATAAATCCAACCCGGCCAATTTACGCTCCATCAGCCCACTCTCAATCATTAGCTAAGTGATGGAAAGCATTGTCTCAAGCAGCACTTGCTTAGCAATAACCTGCTCACTGATACTCAGTTCGGGTTCCTCCAGGATCACTCAGCTCCTGACCTCATTACAGCCTTGGTCCAAAAACGTACAAAAGAGTTGAACCCCAGAGGTAAGGTGAGAGTGACTGCCCTTGACATCAAGGCAGCATTTGACCAAATATAGCATTAAGGAATCTTAACAAAACTGAAGTCAATGGGAATCAGGGGGAAAATCTCTCCCTGTTAGAGTCATACCTAGCAAAAGAGAAGATGGTTGCGGTTGTCGGAGGGTCAATCATCTCAATCCCGGGACATCACTGCAGGAGTTCCTCGGGGTAGTGTGCTAGACCCAAACGTCATCAGCTTCGATGGCCCTCCCTACATCATAAGGTTACGAATGGGGATGTTTGCAGATGATTGCAAAATGTTCAGCACCGTTCGTGACTGTACTGAAGCAGGCTGCGTCCATATGCAGAAGAAACGGACAACATTCAGATTTGGGCTGATAAGTGGCAAGTAACATTTGTGCCATACAAGTGCCAGGCAATGACCATCTCCAATAAGAGGGAACCTAATTGTCTCCCCTTAACATTCAATGGCATTATCATTGCTGAGTCCACCACTATTAACTCCTGGGGGCTTATCATTAGACAGGAACTGACCTGGACTAGCCGTATAAATACTGTGGCTATAAGAACAGGTCAGAGGCTGGGAATTCTGTGGAGTGTAACTCACCTCCTGACTCCCCAAAGCCTATAAACTATCTACAAAGGAAAAATCAGCAGTGATGGAATACTCGCCACTTGCCTGGAGAGTGCAGCACCGAGCCCACTCAAGAAACTTGACACCATCCAGGACAAAGCAGCCCACTTGATTGACACCCCATCCACGACAATAAATGTTCACTCCCTCCAAAACATCTACAAAATGCACTTCAGCAACTCTCTAAGGCTCCTTCGACAGCACCTTCCAAACCAGTGATCCACCACCTAGAAGGACATTGCATGGGAACACCATCAGCTTCGCGTTCCCCTCCAAATTACACATCATCTGACCTGGATCTACATCGCAGTTCCTTCACTGTCACTAAGTCAAAAACCTGGAATTTCCTTCCTAACAGCACTGTGGGTGTTTCTACAATACATGTACTGCAGTAGTTCAAGAAGGCAGTACACCACCGCCTTCTCAAGGGCAATTAGGGATGGGCAACAAATGTTGGCCTAGCCAGCAATGCCCATGAATAAATAATTAAAAAAAAACTGAAGACAGCCAAGTCAAATTATCTTCAGTGATGAGCTGCCTGGTGAAGCACGAAGCCCTGTAACAGGTGGGCTTTGGGTCTACCCTTTGTGACACAAGAACTGGCTGTTGTCCAATTTCTAGGTCCACTATCGTTCTGATGATCTTGTTGTGTGCTGGTCTGGTTATACAGAAGCTAGCGTCTGACTCAATAAGGATTTGAAAATATTCTCAATTTTAATACATTATTGGAAGCTGGTCCAGCAGCAACCTTGAATACGAAATCAGGAATTACACTAACAAATGTCTTCTTTACAACTACTCACCAATTTTTGCTGGCTCATGGTAACTCAGTACAACTGCAGTTTCATAATCTCACTCCCCCAAACTTTCACAGGGAAAAGATGGATTAATATTCGCTGTCAGTCCCATCGATACAGCAGCAGTATTTAAAAGGGAACAAAATTCTTTAAGTACATATATTTTTGAATAAATGAAAGCAAATCGATAACCAGATATTCATCTTTTATTTCTCTGCATTACTAAATTATTAATGTAAATTTCATTCCAATTAATTATCTAAAATAGAAATGATGCAACATTATTGTAGTACTGAGATCAGACTTCCAGGAATTTCCATAAAAAAATGTTTTTTAATATACTTAAGGCTGGTGTTATTAATCTAGCAACAGTAACTCTCTCCAAAACAAAAAAGATATTCAGTATGAGATGCTGATGTTACTTGCTAAAGTTTGTCATTAGGAACTCCATTTATTATATTGAACTGAAACACTTACATTTTAGATCCAGTGCAGATGCTTTCAGATTAATGGGAAATAAAACAGCTTAATTTTAATCAAGCTTGAAATATTGAAGCAATTAATATAGCTTCACTGTGATAAAGGTTCTTTATGCAAAAAAGTTTGTTTAAATATAACCATGGGTACATGCTACTGTATTATATTACTCAAATAAGAAAGAAAGAACTTGCATCTAGATGGTACCTTTCATATCCTCAGATGGTCACAAAGGAATTCACTTTTGACGATTTGTCAGTGTTATTACGTAGTCAAACGTCACAGCCAATTAACACACAGAAAGGTCCCACAAGATAAATGATCATTAACCTGACCTAACTCACACCAAATCCCATTCACCGGTCAACCCTGTGCTCACTGACCTACACTAGCTCTCAATTAAGCAACACCTTGAATTTAAAATCCTTCTCTACAAAACCCTCCCTGGCCTTGCTCCTCCCTATCTCTGAAATTTTCCCCCAGTGCCGCAACCTCTGAGGTACATGAACTCCTCTAATTCTGGCCTTTTGAGCATTTCTAATTTTAATCACCTTACCATCATTGGCCATGCCTAGACTGCTGGGGTCCTAAACTTTGGAATCTCCTCCCTGAATCTCTCCGCCTGTCTACCTAACTTTCCTCCTTTAAGACACTCTTTACAACTTCTCTTTGATCAAGCTTTTGGTTGTCTGACTGAACACCTCCTTATGTGACTCAGTGTCATATTCTGTTTTATTATGCCTCTCTGAGGCACCTTGGGATATTCTTAACATTACAGATGCTATATAAATGCAAGCTGCTGTTATTGTAAATCTCTCCATTTCATCTTTTCCTCTTTAAGACTCTCTTTAAAACCCAATGCTTTAAGTGGGCTGTGGCCACCTATCCTAATATCTCCTTCAGTGGCTCGGTGTGAATTTTTTTTTGATAAAGTACTCTTGGGACAATGCCTTGGGACATTTTATGATATTAAAGGCACTATATAAGTGAAGGTTTTTTGTTGTTGACTTGGTAGTGTAGGGTGAGGAAGGAATTTTGACCAAGACCCTGGAAAAATTCCCATGCGCTTCTTCAAATAGTGCCAAGGGATTTTTCATGTCTACCTAACCAGGCAGATAAGGCCATGATTTAATGTTCTATCTGAAAGATTGACCGTTCAACAGTGCAACAATTTCTCAAGAAGGCACTGTAGCATCAGCCTAGATGACATAATTGCAAAACAAAAACAGAATTACCTGGAAAAACTCAGCAGGTCTGGCAGCATCGGTGGAGAAGAAAAGAGTTGACGTTTCGAGTCCTCATGACCCTTCGACAGAACTTGAGTTCGAGTCCAAGAAAGATTTGAAATATAAGCTGATTTAAGGTGTGTGTGTGGGGGGCGGAGAGATAGAGAGACAGAGAGGTGGAGGGGGGGTGGTGTGGTTGTAAGGACAAACAAGCAGTGATAGTAGCAGATCATCAAAAGATGTCAATGACAGTAGTACAATAGAACACATAGGTGTTAGAGTTAAAGTTGGTGATATTATCTAAACGAATGTGCTAATTAAGAATGGATGGTAGGGCACTCAAGGTATAGCTCTAGTAGGGTTTTTTTTATTATTATTATATAATGGAAATAGGTGGGAAAAGGAAAATCTTTATAATTTATTGGAAAAAAAAGGGAAGGGGGAAACAGAAAGGGGGTGGGGATGGGGGAGGGAGCTCACGACCTAAAGTTGTTGAATTCAATATTCAGTCCGGAAGGCTGTAAAGTCCCTAGTCGGAAGATGAGGTGTTGTTCCTCCAGTTTGCGTTGGGCTTCACTTTCAAGTGAAGCAGCATTTCACTTGCATTTCCCACAACTTAGTCTACTGCATTCGTTGCTCCCAATGTGGTCTCCTCTACATTGGAGAGACCAAACGTAAACTGGGCAACCGCTTTGCAGAACACCTGCGGTCTGTCCGCAAGAATGACCCAAACCTCCCTGTCGCTTGCCATTTTAACACTCCACCCTGCTCTCTTGCCCACATGTCTGTCCTTGGCTTGCTGCATTGTTCCAGTGAAGCCCAACGCAAACTGGAGGAACAACACCTCATCTTCCGACTAGGGATTTTACAGCCTTCCGGACTGAATATTGAATTCAACAACTTTAGGTCGTGAGCTCCCTCCCCTATCCCCACCCCCTTTCTGTTTCCCCCTTCCCTTTTTTTTCCAATAAATTATAAAGATTTTCCTTTTCCCACCTATTTCCATTATATAATAAAAAAAACCCCACTAGAGCTATACCTTGAGTGCCCTACCATCCATTCTTAATTAGCACATTCGTTTAGATAATATCACCAACTTTAACTCTAACACCTATGTGTTCTATTGTACTATTGTCGTTGACATCTTTTGATGATCTGCTTCTATCACTGCTTGTTTGTCCTTACAACCACACCACCCCCCCCTCCACCTCTCTGTCTCTCTATCTCTCCGCCCCCCACAGACACACCTTAAACCAGCTTATATTTCAAATCTTTCTTGGACTCGAACTCAAGTTCTGTCGAAGGGTCATGAGGACTTGAAACGTCAACTCTTTCTTCTCCGCCGATGCTGCCAGACCTGCTGAGTTTTTCCAGGTAATTCTGTTTTTGTTTTGGATTTCCAGCATCCGCAGTTTTTTTGTTTTTATCTCTGACATAATTGCAAGATTGACGCATGAACCCATAATCTTGTGACCAAAGAAGCAAGAGACCCAGAGACTGAACCAAGCTGTAAATAAGATAATCATGCACAATTTCATAATGTTAAACTCACAGCTAAGCGTTGTGGTAAGAGCGATTTCCTTCACTGGATGTAACAACATGCCAAATCCCTTTGTGAAGATTATTAGGAAATAGAGACAGTTTAAGTAACCTATATTGGTATTAGCAGGTGTTAGGAATATGTTTAAGCTTTAATGTTTAAGTTTGATTTGTATATTTGTATCTGTGTGTTAAGAAAGGTCAAATTGAGCTTTCGTTTCACTTTAAAAAGATGCCTGAATTTCTAATGAGTTTTAAGACTCCTAAAGAGAAGTTAAACAAACAAGAGTAGAATAATTAGGCAGTTGTCTAGCAACAGGGGCCAGAGAAGCAGGTCCCTCCCATAGAACAAGAAAAACAGCAGTTTGTTTTGGAAGCTGTTGGAATAAAGTTGGTTGAAATTGGCTGCTAGAGAGAGCGAGAGAGACTGGAGCCAAGTCCCAAACAGACCTTCAAGTCCAAGGAAGGACAGGAACCTGGAAAAGCTCTTGTTAATGAAGTTAAGAGTGAAGGGCAGATAGAAAAGGCTCAAAGCTTCAGGTTTAAAGAGACAAAAGCTGTTGAAAGCGAGAACTGCTTGCAAGAGACAACTGAAGGTCTGGAACTGTTTGCTATTGGCATGTGAAGCAGTGGTACTGTTGTCAGCTGAGCCAGGTAGAGAGTATGTGGAATATAGCTTGACTGCATGTAGTGACCCAGGGAAGAGGACAGTTCGAAATCCTGGAGGTTGAACCCTTGCAGAAGGCATCTGAGAGAAAGCATCTTTTGGGAGAATATTCCAAGATGAGTTCTTGGAGAGTGGAGATTGGAAAACCTCACGTGAAAGATGGAGTGCAGTGAAATCGGTTGGCTCAGTGTGCCAAGCGTCTGGGGGGAGTTGAGGAGATACCCGTAGCATCTGGTTGAGTTGGAATCTATCACTTGGTTTCAGAGTGTGGCGTGTCTGACCACAGGATGCCTATCGGTACATGGACTGCATACTTACTGTGGACATTAGTGTATAAGATAGCATTTGTAACTTGTGTTATCCCTACAAGTCTGTATATATCTGTAAAGGTATAGTTGTGGGTGAATGAGTGTTGTAATATAGTTCATCTTTTCTTGTTTCATACATGTTTTATTCTTTTGTTAAAAGTTCAACAGCTGACTCCTCTGACTGTTCAGTAGCTACTCTCCATGTATTTAAACAAACAAATCAAATGTCAAGATTTATCAAGCTAGGTTCCACTCTGGAATCAGGCTTGTCTAGGGGTAACCTCACCTGGGAATCATAACAAGATACTCTTTTAGCCAAATCATAATCATATTCCTACAGGGCAGGAATCCCCCTACGGGATGTAAATGGCTACATTTACCATCTAGCTGAACAATTACCTGGGGAACACCCTTTTAGATTTCTCTCTGACTATATAGAATTCAGAATATATAAATCACACATTAGTTAATAAACAGAAGTATAATGTTACATTCCAATGCAAAAGCTTTCATTTTTAGTACCTGGAGGTTGAAACTCCCATGTGAACAATCGTTAGAACAAAAATAAAACAGCTTTCTGGACATTGGCAGAATAACAAACTCAAAAGTTTGACACAAATATGATAAACAATGTGCGAAAAATAGAATACAGAAGAATTTCAATCCCTGATGTTTTACCTTCATCCCTTAGCTTAATTAACTCATGAACTATATATCAAAAGACCTTACCAAAACTTCTAGTTAATTCATCAAAAATATTCGTGGTTCAGAAGGTGGAATCCTTTTCCCAGGCATTTATTGGAATCATATTTTCAAACTACTTCCCTCAATCTGAAATTATACTGCTGACATGTCAGAGGTCTACAGCACCGAAAAAAGCCCTTTGGCCCATCAAGTCGCAGTTTCTTTGACTTGTATTTGCAGTTTCTTTGACTTTCAGAAGATAACGCAACAAAATAAAAAAAATCACAGTTCATTTATTGTACAATTTTCTGTGGATCCCTGGTTGAATATTTGGATAAAAGGAACACAACATGCCTATAAAGGAGACCTGTTATAGACCACAATTTGATAGGTTTGGCTACCCACTCGTGGTTGTTGCTGAGGTGTGTGATATGTTGTCCTGAAGATTATTCTTTTTAAATGTATTTTATTTCCACTTGTCGCTTTTATTTTCCATCGTAATCATTTACCACAGAGCGTGTCCTCTTTCAGCAAGGCTTGAGGAACAAACAGCTGCAAACTATTGGTTCCCAACACAAGGAGCAGCAAGTATCATTGCATTGCTGTGCCACCTCGCAGTTTCATTCTTCTGTGAACAGATGAAGCATCATTCTTTGGCTGGTGTACATTATTTTTAACCACCTTAGAGACTCAAGCTAATGGCTACAGCACTGGAGAGTGGGCCATCATCCTTAGCAACACTTCAACATTAGCTGATTTTATTAAGTAACAGTGAATGTTGCCAAATTTTTACAGCAGTAAAATTATTCATCAATGAGTACACTAATATGGGACTAGAAGATGATGTACATCAAAGAATTTACATTTGAATAGGCAAATACACAGAACCATTGCTAAAAAGATAAAGGTATTTATTTGCCCCATTGGTTTTTAAGCTAATAGCTATGTGTCAGCTTATCAATCAGATTAATTAGATAGTGAGATTGAACGCTAATGGAAGCAATCGATCAGAAATTCCTTTCTCCCGCTGTAAATTGCACACAAACCTGAGGCAGGAATGTTTCAGATGAGCTGATGGTTTCAATGAGCCACAGATATACACATAGAGATTATTAAAATGAAGCTTTTAAAACATTTTGATTTTCCTTAAAGAAGCTTACTGGACTCTCATGTAAGGCTGTCTTACGTGAAGGTTATTAATCTTCAAGACTGTTGCAGAAGTCTGCTGGAGGTTTTGAAGAAGGTTTGAACGTTCATGTGCTGAGACATGCAGGATTACTTAAGATTTGGGAAAAAAATAGGGAGTGTGGTTGGATTGGTTATGAGTTTTACTTATTTAAATAATACACAAATATCCTGATATTTAGATATTATTGTAGTGCAATACTATGATTTGTGGTTGGAATAAGAGCCTTTTAATGAATGAGTTGTACGAAATATGCACCGTGTTTAGGCTTTGAAATGTAACCACTCTGATTGACACCTCTGGCTTTCTATAGTCATGTTACTGAAGCCATGAGGGCTGCCTCTGGAGGCAAACATCTTAAGGTCAGTTCAATAAAGACCTCTCGCTGACACACACAATAGAAGACTGTTGTCTTTATACATGAAACATGGTGTACAGAAGTGAAGGAAAATAGATTTTTAAACCCTGTAAAAGCACCAGAGAAGACACTGAGAACTCAGGAACACAGAAAAGGTTCAAATGTGCAAAAAAAAAGCTGCTGAGAAGAACAAAGGAAAACAAAGGCTGCAAGTGAGACACCTCAGAAAGGCAGACAGAAAAAGTACAAAGCTGCGAGAAAAAAGGTGCTGAGAAAGGACAAAAGAAAAGAACAGAGAAGTGAAAAATGCTGGCTGAAGATAAAAATGACAAAGGAAACACAGACAAGGCTGCAAATAAAAAATAAACTGAGTGAGTAAACAATGGCTGCAGTAAATTTTCCAATCCCATCTCCAGTAGCAATGAAAAATGATGCACGGCAAAACTGGCAGTGGCAGAACTATGAGATTGCAACGGACTTAAATGAACAAGCCTAAATCGATAAGAGTAGCCGCACTGTTAACACTGCTGAGGAGGGACTGCTACAAAGTGTATACCAGCCTAAATCTAACAGACAAGCAAAGAAAAAAAGATTACTTGGAATGGGCATCTATAATCTGTAGAAACATGTTTCCAAGAAAAGGTCCGATATAGTCAATGTGTAACTACACCCAGGGCTTACCAGGCCACTCCCATGGTGCAATGGAGTTGCCATCATCAACTTTTGCAGCTGCTGACTTTGCACACAGTGCTTTAACACATTTTCAATATTGTCATCCATCCCTGGCCACTATAGGCAGCTGCATGCTATGGTCTCCATTCAGAAGATCCATGGATGGGCACTGCATAGTTTGACTAAAAGTGGCTCCCTTCCTTTGGAGGAACTATAGTACCTGTGCACCCCACAATAGAATGCCATCTTGACTGCCCATCTCATGTCTTCGGTTGAAAAACAGTTTCTTTTCATCGGAGACTGGCTCCTGGGAGCAACCATGTAACACTTGGTCTCGCACTTGAGGTAGGGCTGGGTCCTGACTCGTCCAGTCTCAGATCCGTCTGGCACATATTGGTGATGTATCTAGAAAATTTAACAGTAAAATGCGTTCCTGTGGAACTGGGACATGCTTGTCTTTCTCTTGTAAGGACAGGCGATTCAGGCCATCAGTAGTTGCGATGTGAATGCCAGGCCTTTTGACAAAGGTGTACTCATAAGCCGCCAAACTTAGGCCTCATCGTTGCATTCTCACTGAGGCTATGGGTGGCATAGCCTTTTCCCCACTAAACAAACCTAATAGTGGCTTGTGGTCTGATATAATCGTGAAATGCCGGCCATGCACGTATTGGTGAGATTTCTTTACACTAAAAATGATCAACAGACCTTCCTTTTCAATCTGAGAATATCCTTTTCAGCTGTGGTAAGCGTCCTGGACACGTAGCCTATTGGCCGCTCCGTGCTGTCGTCCATTCTGAGATATTACCACTCCCAATCCATAGGGAGGCACATCGCATGTTAGCACCAAGTCTTTCATCTGGTCATAATGCACTACCAGATTGGATGAGTGTAACAGCTGTTTCACTTTCCTGAAAGTTTCTTTTTGGGGTGCCTCCCAGAACCAGCATTTGTCCTTTCTTAGCAATGAATACAGAGGGAAAGAACTGTAGCTAAATTAGGTAAAAATCGCCCATAATAATTTATCATTCCTAAAAATGAGTTAAGTTCAGAGGCATTCTTGGGCGCAGGTGCTTCTCTTATTGCTTTAACCTTATCTTCAACCAGGTGGAACCCCTGAGAATCTACTCGGTGACACAAACAGATTACTTCCTTTGCTTAACAAGTGCACTTTTCCTTTTTCAGTCACGCTCCTGCTTGTAAAAAGCATTTTAGAATTTCATCGAGGTTAGCCAAGTGTTCCTTTTCTGTGAATTTGGTTATCAGCACATCATCTAAGTAGACTACAACCTGGGGTATCCCCTGCGGTAAGATTTCCATCATTCTCTGAAATAATGCACAGGCTGAGGAAACACTGAAAGGCAAGCGGGTACAACGCTTTGTGGGTATTAATCGTGACAAATTCATGGGAGGCATCATCCAACTCTAATTGCTGAGATGAATGACTCATTTCAAGCTTTGTCCCTCCTGCTAGTTTGGCATATAGATCTTCAATTTTTGGAATGGGGTACCTGTCCAGTTTGGCTGCTCTGTTGACTGTTAGTTTATAGTCCGCACAAATCCGGACACTTTGGTGTGGTTTAAGAACAGGGACTACGGGTGCTGCCCTTTCTGAGAACTGAACCGCTTTTATGACACCCAGCCTCTCTAGCTGGTTCAGCTCAGCGTCAACCTCCTCTCTCAGGACGTATGGCACCGGTCTTGCTTTCATGAAGCAAGGAGTTGCTTCTAGATCCACGTAATCTTGGCCTGCAGGCCTTGGATTTTTCCCAGCTTGTCCTCGAAGACGGTGGCATACTTTTTAAGCAGCTCCGGTAGCCCACTTACTCTCAACTGGAAGCTTTCTGACCAGTTTAATTTAATCTCCTTTAACCAATCTTGCCCAAGGAGGCTTGGCCCTTCACCTAATAACCACCATCATTGGTAACTTTGCCGATTGCCGATAATGGACAGTTATTCTGCTGATCCTTTTTACTTGGATTTCTTTGCCTGTGTACGTTTTAAACTTTGCAGATATTTGTTCCAAATTTAATTGATGTTCCCCGTTATGTAAATATCTGAAAGGGTGTTCTTCAATTACAGTGGTGGAAGCTGCTGTATGTGCTTCCATTTTTACAGGTTTACCATTCATTTGCACTGTAACAAATATTGGCTCTGCCTTCCCAATTTTCATGTTAAACAATGAATTAATGTCAGAATTTGGTGTTTCAGGCTCTTTTACACTATAGACTTCATTGGCTCCTGCTGTTGTTTGCAAGCTGGTGTAAATCTCTCTTTGCACTCTCATTATGTGTCCACTTCTGTGACAAAAGTAACATTCAACTTTTTTTAAAATTGCCAGTTACCAAAAGACTGATCATTTCCACATCAATTAAAGTTGTTCTTCAATTTAGCTGCTAAATTATTTCTTCTCATTTTTAAGTTAGTGAGGGCTGTTTCCCACTTCACGGCCGAGTCTGGCTTTTTCACTCCACTTTCAGCTGACTGCTCCCGCCCAATTTTGAGTACGGTGCCATTTTGTGCCCCTTATATTGCTTGTGAATCTCTTACCACGCTTTCCATGGTCAGTGCCATTTCTAACGTCTTCTCAAAATCCAGATTCATTTCAGCCAGCAATCTTCTCTGAGTAGTGTCTTCTTTCACACCGCACACTAACCGAGCATGTCGTTCAGAGTCTCGGTGAATTCACAATGTTCCATTAGTTACTTCAACTTCACCACGTAGCTAGCAATTGTCTCACCTGGGGCTCTATTTCACAAATTGAACCAGAACCTCTGTATTGTGACTGAGAGGGCTTGAAAATGTCCCTTCACAAGGTTCACCAATCCCCCAAAATTCTTCAAATCTGGAGCATTGGTGCCGTCAAACCTCAAATCAAACTGTAGGTTTCTCCCCAGCAAGCACTCAGGAAGATTGCTCGTCTCCTCTCTTCCCCTGTGATTTTGTTCACTTGAAAGATGAACGCGAGGCGTTCTATATACTGAGACCAATCATCTGTGGCTGGCTCAATCGATTCTACCAAATTGTGGCATTTTGGGTAAGTTATTTTAAAATAAGGTTGATACTCACAATTGCTGGTGAGGTACAGTACTGATTCTGATTTATCCTCATCGCCAGTTTGCTGTAGTGTGGCTGAGTTGCCTATTTGTAATGGAGTTGATCTGCAGACAACTTTCTAAGTGGAAACATTAGGTCTATTTACAATACAGCCAGCAGCAACTGCATGTGTGCTTTCAACTCCATCTCTATCTCTATACTCCTGAGGAGGTAGCCCGCGCTGCTAACGCATTGGTTCACACAGATCGTGTGATCTTACATCACAGCACTATTCTTAAAGGGACAGTCCAACTTTTAACAAAACCATAATTACTACACAATGTAAAAAATTACAGCTGACAAATGAATATGTTGTTGCTGGGGTTTGGTACACTGAATCTTACCGTTATATTGAAATCCCTCAATTACTATAATCCTTCCAAAAGAAATTATTTTGGCTTGAAAATGTCAGATTATACACCTAATAAGATTTGAAAATCAAAATTTCCCCTCCCCCTAGAAAATCATGCCTTCAACACTCATTTCACTTTAGTAACTTTTTTGTATTTGTTCATTGGGATTTGGGCAGCACTGGCTGGGCCAGCATTTATTGCCCATTCCTAAGTGGTGGCTGCCACTTCATTGAACCTCTGTGGTGCACGTGGTGGAGATATACCCACAGTGCTGTTACATAGAGAATCCCAGGAGTTTGACCTAGAGACAGTAACGGAATATTTCCAAGTCAGGATGGTGTGTGGCTTGGAGAGGAACTTCTAGGTGTTGGTGTTCCCATGTGCCTGCTGCCTTTGTCCCTTTAGTTGTTGGAGGTCATGGGTTTGGAAGGTGCTGTTGAAGAAGCGTTGGTGAGTTGCTGCAGTGCATCTTGTAAATGTTACACACTGCTGCCGTGCATCTTTGTTGGAGGGAGTGGATGTTGGAGGTGGTGGATGGGGTACCAGTCAAATGGTACCCCATCACCCCCACTAAAGCTATACCTTAATTCCCCAACCATCCATTCTTAATTAGCACATTCGTTTAGATAATAACACCAACTTCAACACCTATGTGTTCTTTTGTTCTGTTGTCTGTGACATCTTTTGATGATCTGCTTCTATCACTGCTTGTTTGTCTCTACAACCACACCACCCCACTCCACTTCTCTCTCCACCCTCCCCCCCCGACCACACACACACACACACCTTAAACCAGCTTATATTTCACCCCTTCCTTGGATTTACCTAGTTCTGTTGAAGGGTCATGAGGACTCGAAATGTCGACTCTTTTCTTCTCTGCCGATGCTGCCAGACCTGCTGAGTTTTTCCAGGTAATTCTGTTTTTGTTTTGGATTTCCAAAATCCGCAGTTTTTTTGTTTTTATCTGTGTTTAATTGACTGCCACTGCTCTTCAAGAAATGCCTTGCTTGAAGAAGTTTTGTTCATCTCTGCGACAAGATTTCCGTATCTCTCTGTTGTCTTGCTCACCTTCATTGCTTTCCATTTCTCTCCTGGTGTTTGACAAGGTGTTTACTAAAACCCGCTTTCACAGCCATATCTCCTTTCTCAGCGACTGTCTCCGTCTCCGACTTACCCCACATGGATTTCAACTGAAATTCCACCCCTCATGTTTGAACCCACCCAGGATTACAGGTATCTCCGGGACATAAAACGTTTCTCGGACTGCTGTTCCCTCACATTCTGAAATCCACACTCAGTGCCATGCGCCGCCATATGAACACACTCGACCTCTCCCTCCAGCAGCACCGCCGTACCCTTTTTCAAAGCTGCGCGTGCCCCCAGTTTCATTTTATCCTTCGGCTCATCCGACGCCTCAACAAGAAACTTTTTCTCTTTCTCTCAAGTGCTAAGGAACGCAAGCTCCAACAACTCATCGACACCAACACCCATCTAGGACCCTCCACCCCTGCCTGTCCCTCCGTCCCCACCCCATCTTCCAATCCCAGCCCCAGCCGTGTATTCACTATACCCCCTGACCTTCCCCTCTCCGATGCTGAACGTTCAGTGCTCAGCAAAGGACTTAGTTTCATACCCTTACGCCCTCACCTCAATGAATTTCGGGCTCGGCACGATGCTGAACTCTTCTTCCGCCGTCTTCGTCTCTGGGCTCACTTCTTTGGGCAGGAGTCCTCTCCCCGTTCAACGGATCCTTTCACCCACCTCCAATATTCTAACTCCACCTGGACCCCTCCCTCTGGATTCTTACCTTCTCTTGATCTTTTCATTGAGAACTGTCAGCGCGACATTAGTCGTCTCAATTTCTCTGCTCCTCTCACCCATTCTAATCTCTCTCTCTCTGAACTTGCTGCACTCCATTCTCTCAGGTCCAACCCTGACATTATCATCAAACCCGCTGACAAGGATGGTGCTGTTGTTGTCTGGTGCATTGACCTCTACCTCGTGGAGGCTGAGCGTCAACTCAAAGACACTTCCTCCTATCTCTCCCTGGACCATGACCCCACCACTGAACATCAAGCCATTGTTTCCAGGACTGTCACTGACCTCATCTCCTCTGGGGATCTTCCTCCCACAGCTTCCAACCTGATTGTCGCCCAACCTCGGACGGCACGCTTCTACCTCCTACCCAAATCCACAAACAGAACTGTCCCGGTAGACCGATCGTGTCAGCCTGTTCCTGCCCCACAGAACTCATTTCTCGTTATCTTGACTCCCTTCTCTCTCCCCTTGTCCAGTCCTTTCCCACCTACATCCATGATTCCTCTGACACCTTACGTCACATCAACAATTTCCAGTTCCCTGGCCCCAACCGCTTCCTCTTCACCATGGACGTCCAATCCCTCTACACCTCCATCCCCCACCAGGATGATCTGAGGGCACTTAGCTTCTTCCTCGAACAGAGGCCCGAACAATCCCTATCCACCACTACTCTCCTCTGTCTGGCTGAACTTGTTCTCACGCTGAACAATTTCTCCTTCAACTCCTCTCACTTCCTCCAAATAAAAGGTGTGGCTATGGGTACCCGCATGGGCCCCAGCTATGCCTGTCTCTTTATGGGGTATGTGGAACATTTCTTGTTGCAGTCCTACTCCGGCCCCCTTCCACAACTCTTTCTCCGGTACATCGATGATTACTTCGGTGCTGCTTCATGCTCTCGTTGGGACTTGGAAAAATTTATTAATTTTGCTTCCAATCTCCACCCCTCCATCATTTTCACGTGGTCCATCTCTGACACTTCCCTTCCTTTCCTTGACCTCTGTCTCAATCTCTGGTGATAGACTGTCCACCAATATCCATTACAAACCCACCGACTCCCACAGCTACCTCGACTACAGCTCCTCACACCCTGCTTCCTGTAAGGACTCCATCCCATTCTCTCAGTTCCTTTGCCTCCGTTGCATCTGTTCCGATGACGCTACCTTCAAAAACATTTCCTCTGACATGTCCTCCTTCTTCCTTAACCGAGGTTTTCCACCCACGGTTGTGGACAGGGCCCTCAACCGTGTCCGGCCCATCTCCCGCGCATCCACCCTCACGCCTTCTCCTCCCTCCCAGAAACCTTGTCCTCACTTATCACCCCACCAGCCTCCGCATTCAAAGGATCATCCTCCGCCATTTCCGCCAACTCCAGCATGATGCCAGCACCAAACACATCTTCCCTTCACCCCCCCTGTCGGCATTCCGTAGGGATCATTCCCTCTGGGACACCCTGGTCCACTCCTCCATCACCCCCTACTCCTCAGCCCCCTCAGATGGCACCACCCCATGCTCACGCAAAAGATGTAACAGCTGCCCCTTCACTTCCCCTCTCCTCACCGTCCAAGGGCTCAAACACTCCTTTCAAGTGAAGCAGCATTTCACTTGCATTTCCCACAACTTAGTCTACTGCATTCGTTGCTCCCAATGTGGTCTCCTCTACATTGGAGAGACCAAACGTAAACTGGGCGACCGCTTTGCAGAACACCTGCGGTCTGTCTGCAAGAATGACCCAAACCTCCCTGTCGCTTGCCATTTTAACACTCCACCCTGCTCTCTTGCCCACATGTCTGTCCTTGGCTTGCTGCATTGTTCCAGTGAAGCCCAACGCAAACTGGAGGAACAACACATCTTCTTCCGACTAGGCACTTTACAGCCTTCCAGACTGAATATTGAATTCAACAACTTTAGGTCTTGAGCTCCCTCCCCCATCCCCACCCTCTTTCTGTTTCCCCATTCCTTTTTTTTTTCCAATAAATTATATAGATTTTTCTTTTCCCACCTATTTCCATTATTTTTAAATATTTTTAAATCTTTTATGCTCCCCTCACCCCCACTAGAGCTATACCTTGAGTGCCCTACCATCCATTCTTAATTAGCACATTTGTTTAGATAATAACACCAACCACCAACTTCAACACCTATGTGTTCTTTTGTTCTGTTGTCTGTGACATCTTTTGATGATCTGCTCCTATCACTGCTTGTTTGTCCCTACAACCACACCACACCCCTCCACTTCTCTCCACCCCCCCCCCCAAACACACACCTTAAACCAGCTTATATTTCACCCCTTCCTTGGATTCACCTAGTTCTGTTGAAGGGTCATGAGGACTTGAAACGTCGACTCTTTTCTTCTCCGCCGATGCTGCCAGACCTGCTGAGTTTTTCCAGGTAATTCTGATTCTGTTTTGGATTTCCAGCATCCGCAGTTTTTTTGTTTTTAGTCAAATATACTGCTTTGTCCTGAATAGTCTCAAGCTTCTTGAGTATTGTGGGAGCTGCACTCATCCAGGCAAGTGGAGAGTATTCCATCACACTCCTGGCTTGTGTCTTGTAGATGATGGACAGGCTTTGGGGAGTCAGGTGGTGAGTTACTCATCACAGGATTCCTAGCCTCTGACCTGCTCTTGTAGTCATAGTATTTATATGGCTAGTCCAGTTCAATTTCTGGTCAATGGCAAGGATAGTGGATGTTATCTACATGGATTTCAGTAAGGCCTTTGACAAGGTCCTTCATGGCAGACTGGTACAGAAGGTAAAGTCACACAGGATCAGAGGTGAGCTTGCAAGATGGATACAGAATTGGCTTGGTCATAGAAAAGAGAGGGTAGCAGTGGAAGGGTGCTTTTCTGAGCTGTGACTAGTGGAGTTCCGCAGGGATCAGTGCAGGACCTTTGCTGTTTGTAGTATACGTAAACGATTTGAGGGAAAATGTAACAGGGCTAATTAATAAGTTTGCAGATGACACTAAGGTTGGAGGAGTTGCAGATAGTGAAGAGGATTGTCAAAGGACACAACGGGATATAGATCGGTTAGAGACTTGGGCGGAGAAATGGCAGATGGAGTTTAATCAGGACAAATGCGAGGTATTGCATTTTGGAAGGTCTAATACTGGTAGCAATTACACAGTAAATGGCAGAAGCCTTAAGTGCATTGACGTGCAGAGGGAGCTGGGTTTACAGGTCCACAGGTCACTGAAAGTGGCAACGCAGGTGAATAAGGTAGTCAGGAAGGCATATGGCATGCTTGCCTTCATTGGCAGAGGTATTGAGTATAAAAGCTGGGAAGTCATGCTGCAGCTGTATAGAACCTTGGTTAGGCCACACTTGGAATATTGTGTGCAATTCTGGTCGCCACATTACCAGAAGGATATGGAGGCATTGGAGAGGGTGCAGAGGAGGTTTACCAGGATGCTGCCTGGTCTGGAGGTTATTAGCTAAGAGGAGAGGTTGGAGAAACTCAGATTGTTCTCACTAGAGCGACGGAGATTGAGGAGCGACTTGATAAAAGATTACAAAATTATGAGTGGCATGGACAGAGTAGATAATCAGAAGCTTTTTCCCACGGTGGAAGAGTCAATTACTAGGGGAAATAGATTTAAGGTGAGAGGAGAAAACTTTAGAGGTGATGTGCAGGGCAAGTTTTTTACGCAGAGGGTAGTCAGTGTCTGGAATTCGCTGCCAGAGATGGTGGTGGAAGCAGATTCGATAGTGGTGTTTAAGAGGCAGCTTGACAAATACATGAATAGGATAGGAATAGAGGGATACGGACCCCGGAAGTGCAAAATGTTTTAGTTTGACAGGCAATATGATTGGCGCAGGCTTGGAGGGCCGAAGGGCCTTTTCCTGTGCTATACTTTTCTTTGTTCTTTGATATTGATAGGGGGAGATTCAGCGATTGCAATGCCATTGAATGTCAAGGGGAGATGGTTAGATTTTCCCTTACTGGAGATTATCATTGCCTGGTACTTGTGCAGCATGAATTTTACTCGTCACTTATCAATCTAAGTCTGAATGTTGTCTGGGTCTTGCTGCATATGGACATGGATTGCTTCAGTAATTAAGGACTCGTGAATGGTGAATCATCAGCAAACATCCCCAATTCTGACCTTATGATGGAGGGAAGGTCATTGATGAAACAGTGAAGATGGTTGGGCCGAGGACATTACCCTGAGGAACTCCTGCAGTGATGCCCTGGGGCTGAGATGATTGACCTCCAACAACCACAGTCATCTTTCTTAGTGCTAGGTATGACTCCAACCAGCAAAGTCTTTTCCCCCTGGTTTCTCGGACTCCAGTTTGCTTGGGCTCCTTGAGGCCACACTCGGTCAAATGCTGCCTTGATGTCAATTCATATTTCTGGAAGCTGCACTGATCAAATTGCTACCAGGTCATTCTGTTTAGAGTCAATCATACCAGCACTTTGTGGTCTATCAAATCTCTAGGCGGAAGAAAGAAAGAACTTCCATTCAGATAGTGTTTTTTCACAACCTCAGCAATGAGGTGCTTTCAAAGTAATCAGGGTGCCCGATGTATGAAATAAAATAAAGGACACTTCCACCGTGGGATCTAGTTGGGGGGCTGGGTGAGCGTTACTCCCCCTGGTGTCTAATGACCACAGTATGAATTTACTCACTCACTTTTCCAGAACCGCTTCATTCAATTCAGGCTCACGGGAAGTCTGAACCTATCTCAACAGGCAATGGGCGCTAGGTGGGGATACATACTCACCAAGAAACCAAATAGGTGAAGGCAAAATGAGATTCCCAGGCTCCGTCTCCCACAGATTGCCCTAGAACCAAGGGACAAAAGGTATCCCTTAGGGGACATGAGATAAAAAATCAAAATAAGGGACAATCCCTTAAAATACTGGACAGTTGGTCACTCAAAGTGTAGTCACTGTTGTAAATGTAGACAACACGTAAGCCAATTTGCTCATAACAAGATCCCACACACAGCGATGAGACAATATGTTGTTGGTCAAGGGATAAATATTGGCCAGGACACCAAGAGAACACCCCTGCTCTTCTTTAAAATGATGTCATGGGATCTTACATCCACCTAAACTGGCCAATCAGGGCTTGGTTTAACAGGGTCAGCGTCTGGGTGTTATAGCTTCTGAATAATGTTGAGCATAAACCATTTCTTTGTGAAAAACACTATTTTTAATTCAGCTACAAATAATCGAACTTGCTGGCTTTTTCCCTTTTGACCAGGAGCGAACACCAAGAATTACAGCATTGCCTCCACAGCTTTTCCCCTCTGCTGGATACTTATACAATTACACAACCCAGTTTCAAACAGCACAGGCATTCATTTCTCACCTCTGATCTGACGAAAAGATTTGGTGAGTTCAAGCTACCAGTAAAACAAATGTTCTTTGTCCCTAATTCTAATGTGCTGCCTATATGTCTGGGCTTTAATGATACTTAAAGTGCAGCAAGTACCAAAAAAAGTGCATCAAAGAATGATGAGAAATTCATGAGGATGTAGCAATGTGTATTATTACTTCATGTTTGGAATTAAAAGTTCCATTTAGATGTGGAGAAAAGGAATGAAGAAAAAGCAGAAAGACACTTTGGACTGAGCATTGTACTTAATAGGAATTCATTTCTAAACATTTTATCTCCATAAACATATTTATTCCATAGAAAATGGAGCAGACAGCTATTTCTTTAAATTTCAAACTATTTAAGGGGCAGCACTCTGTTACATCTGCTCCTGGGGCATGCATGGAGAGTGGGAGCGTGAATGTTCCCAATCTGTTCCCCTGACCTTTGCAAGGAGCAGGTGATATGGAATATTGATCCCTAACTGTAAATGGGGCTGCACCATCCGGTCAGCGAGTGGGGTGGGGTGGAGGCACGGGGCCTGCTCGCCGATGTGTAAAATGGCGCAGGGTGATGCCACGCGGGCGTCCTGATGTCAGCCTGTGTCATTTACATTTGCAGGTCGGTGGGGGCACAGCCGAGTCAGCAGCGCGTCTGTCAACGGCCTATTGAGGCCATTAAAAAACTAATTAAGGTCATTCATGGACCTGCTCATCCAACCTTAAGGTTGGCAAGCAGGGCTGGGAGCCGAGGCGGGCTTCAGAAAAAACACGAAACCTTGTCCACAGGCGGGATGAGGTTTCATGAGGGGTTTAAAAATTTCAGAATATTTTAAAATAAAAGTTATGAACATGTCCCAACTCACGTGACAGTGTCACACGGAGGGGGACATGTCAGTGATTTCTTTCTATTCTTTAAACTGGTTTTCACATTTGCAGCCGATCTCCCCGAGGCAGCGCTTAGCCTCAGGGAGATCTGTGCATTCTTCCACGCACATATGTAAGTGGGCGCACTCCCAGATCAGCGAATTCACCCCCCCCCCCCATCATTCCGCACAGCGAGCGCACAGCACTTCCTGAATTGGCCCACCCACGTAAAATGGGGGTGTGCCCCCCCACCCCCCCACCTAGGGGCGCTGACTGGGAACCCGCTCCCACACAAGCACCCCTGTCAGGAGGGAAGATCCTGCCCCATGTATAGATGTGCACTAGATTCAGTTAATTATAATGGTTTTATAGGCTGCAGACCCCTGAAATGATTGCCGCAATCCATCACTGTGTTTATGACGTTAATGAAGGACACCATGTAAACAGCCTCTGATAAAGTGCTCTTAGCATATTGTGGAGGTCTTGAGATCCCAGTCACAGTGACTGATGAATCTGGGGCAACACTGATGGTTGTTTCATAACTACAATTACAATATTCTACAGATTATTGAATTCCTTACTTTTTACATACGATCTCTGTGGTTTTACATTAAATATAATAACACCAAGAATGTTATTGATTTTATCCAGCTTGTATGTTAAATATTATCATTTATAATGATAGGGACAGTTAATTACATTCCATTGATTTATGGCCATTTGATTCTGGATAAAGCTCAATTAATTAGCGGTGTGAGAGCGGGATAACAGTAGATGCCTTTGCAAATCCATAAAGCAATTTCACCACATAGTTTATCAAGCAAGCTGGAGTTGCAAAGAGTACATTGATGCTTATTTCTGAATTGCTGATATAATGATTGTCCATTCTCTACCCCTAAAATATTAAATAATATTCTGTTCATTCCACTGACTATACCCCTGCCTCATAGAACTGCCCAAGCAAACTGGGGGTTCGAGGTTAGCGGATTAATAACGGAGCAGTCCGCATCTTCCTCCCAATTCAATCCCATAAAACATCAATACATCATTTATCCACCATTTCTAAACTATTAGTAACTCAAAGGGGAAGCTAATTAAGTACCTGCAGGAGAATGGAATAGAAAAATATGCTGAGAATGAGGTAACATAAGACGGGAGGAAGATCATGTGGAATATAAATGCCAACATAGTCCTGCTGGACCAAATAGCCTATTGCTGTTCTATGAATTCTATGTAATTTGACATAAAAGCTCCTCCATTAAATTTTTGATAGCTATACAACATAGGCATATCAGCTATGTGTATGCAAATGATTCACTATGTTAAATAGATGTCACCAAAAGTGATGAGAAGGGGTGTTGTTGGGCGAGATGTTAAACCAGGGCCCTGTTTGTCTGTCTGCCTCTTGGGCGGACATAAAATATCCCATGGCACTAATTTTGAAGAGAAGTTGTGTGTCCTGGCCATTATTTATCCCTCAATCAACATCACCAAAGTGGATTATCAGGTCAATATCACAGTGTTGTTTGTGTGAGCTTGCTTTGCTCAAATTGGTGGCAGTGTTTCTTATATTTCAATAGTGATTAAAAGTACTTTATTAGCTGTAAAGAGTTTTGGGATATCCTGAGGTCATGAAAGTTGCTATATAAATGCAAATCTTCCTATTTCTCTCTTCTTGACATCAACATTTTATGATGTGATACAGAACCAGGAAAGACCTAGCTTCCATCCCTAGTCTAGGCTTACTTAGCTGAAGTGACAGTGCCTTTGAGCAGGGAGTCCTGCTTCTGATCATTATCTGGCAGTCTACATGTCAATGATGCATGAAGATTAGACTGGAATCAGCTGCCTAGAACAAACTTGTCACTGGTTGTTTGGCAGGATATTGGAGGACTGGGCATGAATGGAACTGTAACCCAGTGTGAGCCACAAACTTCAAGAAAAAAATTAGCAGCCATGCCAATGCTTGTGAATTTGTCATGAGACCCCTGAATTCTAAGTAAAATTAAGCCTCAGTCTCACAATGAAAGTCTTAACTGTCAGAATTTGTTTTTTCATCTGTCAACCAGGGACCAGGTGAGGATCTGGGAAACCATTCCTCTGAATGAGGAACATTATTGGATTGTTCATCCTCTGCACAGCTAATGAGGAGAGGAAGACTTTGTCTTGCAGTCTGTCACTTACGTTCCCAGCGTGGTTATAACAGATAGGATTTTTTAAAGTATTTTGCAAAGCATTTTAAGATGCGGTAATACAGCATTTATATAGAGGTCCGACAGAAATTAAATAGCCACTAATAAATCACTTATCAATCTTTTTTGTGTTTTTTTCAAAAATAGCTACTGACAATTTATATATCAAATCTCTTGATTTTTAAGGATTTAACTCGACTTATGAAACAGTGGCAAAAACAGAATTACCTGGAAAAACTCAGCAGGTCTGGCAGCATCGGCGGAGAAGAAAAGAGTTGACGTTTCGAGTCCTCACTCGAAACGTCAACTCTTTTCTTCTCCGCCGATGCTGCCAGACCTGCTGAGTTTTTCCAGGTAATTCTGTTTTTGTTTTGGATTTCCAGCATCCGCAGTTTTTTTGTTTTTATCTCTTATGAAACAGTGGGTTTGGCATTACGGAAACAGGTTTAAATGTGATGACCTCATACAGAAAATGGAGCCAGGGTGAATTATGTCTTTTAAAAACAAAAAAACTGTGGATGCTGGAAATCCAAAACAAAAAACAGAATTACCTGGAAAAACTCAGGTCTGGCAGCATCGGCGGAGAAGAAAAGAGTTGACTTTTCGAGTCCTCATGACCCTTTGACAGAACTTGAGTGAGTCCAAGAAAGGGGTGAAATATAAGCTGGTTTAAGGTGTGTGTGTGTGTTGTGGGTGGGTGGGGGGGGGGGGGAAGAGAGAGAGAGAGAAGTGGAGGGGGTTGATGTGGTTATAGGGACAAACAAGCAGTGATAGAAGCAGATCATCAAAAGGTGTTGTTTGTGACATCTTTTGAAGATCTGCTTCTATCACTGCTTGTTTGTCCCTACAACCACACCAACCCCCTCCACTTCTCGCTCTCCCTCTCTCTCTTCCACACCCCACCCCCCCCCAACACACACACACACCTTAAACCAGCTTATATTTCAACTCTTTCTTGGACTCGAACTCAAGTTCTGTCAAAGGGTCATGAGGACTCGAAACGTCAATTCTTTTCTTCTCCGCCGATGCTGCCAGACCCGCTGAGTTTTTCCAGGTAATTCTGTTTTTGTTTTGAATTATGTCTTTTGTTTGACTTCGCATTTTTAAGCTGCCGTGCTGGATGCCATGTTTGAGCTTAAAGATGTTTGCCAAAATTGGCCTAAAATCGGAGCAGCGACAGCTGCTGACAGTGACAGTGATGTGCAGTGGTCAGTTGTCCTGTGACTGAGTGTGGTGACTGATCTATACTCACTGTGCTTGATTACTTTGCCCCAGTTCCACACCCAAGCTTAAGCAAACTGAAACTACGAGAAGCTGAGATGTAAGCAGGAGTGCAGATGTTCTGTGATTGCAGAGATACTTTAAAACTCTTGCAAATAAAACCTGTTGTATATTTAGAAACTAGTGTTAACTATGCATTGCTGAGATATTTGCAGGCCTGAAGCCTGAGCCAATAGGCCTCGGAACTGGTCTTGTATAGCTTAAAATGGAACTCCAGTATTACTGGAATTTGAACATTTTGAACTGGTTTTTCCTTCTGGTTTTGTTGGGGAGGGGGGAGGGGGTGGGGGTCTGGGAGGCGGGTATGGGGTCTGACTGATGGTGTCTAGTGGGTGTGCCATTGCAGCCCAAAGGTCAGGGAGGGGATGATATCAGTCAGATCCTAAGCTGGTTAGCATGGAAGGGGAGGAAATCTTTGCAGCAAGGCCTCAAACACATCAGCAGCAGGCTGGAGGTTTTCTTGTAGGCCGAGAAAGAGCACATCCACTTGTCCTGCCCCACAACAATAAAGAACAACCGATAGTCCTTTTTGTTTTTGAATGACCTCCAGTGGTCCCTGTAAGAGACCTCTCATTAGCCCAACACTTTTTTCAGGCCAGGTAAAATTAAAGATCACGCAATATGGTTTCTGTCATAGTTCCACTTTAGACGTAGCAGATTATGCTGTGAAATTCGGAGGATTTACATCCATTATTGCAATGAGTTTAATCCCCTTCCCACCCCAACGTATACTGCTTGTTATTACATTCAACTGGTAGCAAACTGGAAAATATTTCAGATTAAAAACACATACCCTTCATTGGTCAATCACATTATATGTCATTGTTCATCATATGACCACGTCCATGTCAGAGAGACAGACAGGAAACTTCCTTTAGTTGACTATGGATACAAAGTTACAACAACTTCAGTGTGTCATCCTCCTCAAGACAACTTTTAAATAAGAGCACTAACAACAATGATAACATTTACATCAGTTATAAAGCCCCAGTATTAAGTGTGGACACAGTCACTAATGAAATTGTTTTTAATGTGGTTTTCATACAGTGTCAGCCATGACTCAGTCAGTAGCACTCACACCTGAATCAGAAGGATGTGTATTCATTGGTCCACTCCAGAGACTCATGCACAAAATCTAGACTGACACTCAGTTCAGCCTTCCCTCGGTACTGCAATGATGAGGGGACTTGGCTTTCAGGTGAGATGTAGAAGATCGCATCACTTTATTCAAAAACAATAGGGGAATTCTCACTTGTATCATGGCTAATATTTATCCCTCAAGCCACATCACCAAAAGAATTTATGTGGTCTTTTTGACATTGCTCTTTGTGGGACCTTACTGTGCACAAATTGTCTCTCTTGCTTTCTGCATCACGACTGTGACTACACTTAAAAAATACATTATTTGTAAATGCTTTGAGACATTGTGAGGTTCAACCTCTTGTCTGTGGTGAACAAACTTAAGTTCAGTAAGGAAAAAGAATGCAATTAGGTGCTCTTTATGGAGAAGAGAAAATTGTCTAAGGTTTCCACTTCTTTCAAAAGCAACGACTCCTATTGGAAGTAAATGTGTGTAGACAGAGTTGAGGTTGACTGTGATGCCCCCAGAGTTGTGTGTTAGAGCCTCAAGAGCAGAGGGGACAAGGTGAAAAAAGAATAGAAAAAAATTCCAGCATTTAAGCCATCTAGTTTAGCTAATAAAATATACATGGAAATGAAACATTGATAGGGTTTATATTTTCCAATAAGTAATTTCAGTTATCCAGAGTAGCAACTGAGGTCTCAGCCTAGTTGTTCTATTTGTTGAAAAGAAAGGAAAGTGGATCACAGGCTATAACTAAGATTGAAACGATAGCAAATTTTCCAATTGGAAATGAGCAAAATGCTCAAAGTTCACTGCTTTATGCAATAAAGCATCACAGAGTTTAGCTACATTACAAAAAGTTCTTAGGCTACAAACTCCTCACTACATCAATCATATTTCCACTGTGGGCCATTAGCTTCATAATGAGGAGAGCTCGTGCCATGGAAATACAGGTCCTCTTGATTTTTAAAGCAAAGTCCTGTCCTGTTAACCTGTAGCAACTCTAACAGCAAGACGTGGCCAAATCTCAAGGACAATTAGGGAAGGACAATAAATGCTGGCCTTGCATGTGATGTCCACACCCCATGAATGAACCGATCGTGAATGTGTGAAGCATTTAGATTTAACCTAATTCCTCAATTCATTGGCAATTCCTGACCTTTGTAATTGTTTAACCTTTCAGTTGTGCAGGTACTAGTGGAGGGCCAGGAAAAAGAAGAAGGGCAGGCACATTAAGTTAAAAACAAAAAAACTGTGGATGCTGGAAATCCAAAACAAAAACAGAATTACCTAGAAAAACTCAGCAGGTCTGGCAGCATCGGCGGAGAAGAAAAGAGTTGATGTTTCGAGTCCTCAAGACCCTTCAAGGGTTGAAGGGTCATGAGGACTCGAAACGTCAACTCTTTTCTTCTCCGCCGATGCTGCCAGACCTGCTGAGTTTTTCCAGGCACATTAAGTTGCAGTGCATGTAATTGTATCTTAGACTATAATCTAAGTGTGCCATTGCATGGGAAGGTCTATGTACATCCTCCTTTGATTTGGGGCAGTTGGTTTCTTTTATGGCAAATCTAAAAGTCAATTCTATTTGAACATATTGATATAAACAATGTTAGAAATATTCTTAGAAAGTTTGTCAGCAATGATTATACCGTTATCTATTACATTGAGCAGACAGTTGTCAATTTTAAAAGTAAATCTTCAGTCTGAAAACAACAATCAACCTTTGTGCTTTAAATTGATAGGAAATGCTTTAATCACTACTCATACTTCATTATAATGGGGACCATAGCAGTTCACTGTCTGCAGTTGTAACTTTGCTCAGGACTTGGTTTATTGTTTCTCTACAACAGAGGCAAAGCAGTTCCAAAGAAGAGTCATATTTGTGTTTCTTTATTCACAAACACTGCTAAGCTTTTCCGGCAATTTGTGTTTTTATTTCAGAAGCAAATCATGCATTTCTTCAGCCAATTTGATCTGACACACCCTTTCCCTGATTTGGCTGCATTGACGTTTGCACAAGATCTCATTAAACCCAGGACAGAAAGTTCAACTTGACATGATCAAGACACGAAAATATTTCAACATCAACTCGCCAAGTTTCTGAGATCATAGTATGAAATTTCCTTGGAGCTGATCCCATTCCATTGTCAAGTGAATCCAAGCCAGATGGTCGAGTATGAAATAAAAGACAATTCTTTTCCTTGATAGTAGGTTTATCCACAGGATGCAGCCATACAGATCTCTGCCTCCTAACTACCCAGTGTCCCAGCAGTCTCTCTTTATAAACGGTCCCAGTCCTTAATCAAGCAATACTCAACACATGTGTCTTTAACAATTTGATCAACAAATCATTAACAGGTTCCCCTTTCTTTAATCAAAATTTATGACATATTTAAACATACATAGAAATTAAAGTAAAATATGGTTTTTATAATTCTTATAGCTCATCATAACAAAAGGGTCGGAATCGTCCCAGCTTTGCACTAAGTGCGGTAGCGGGTTGGAAAATGGATGTTTTACCCGTACGTCGCAATGGCAGCTTTTCACACCGTGTCGCCCTATTCCCAGCATGTCCTGCCTCATTAATTATACATTCATGGGGAACACCCCAGATCGCTGGTGGGTGGGCACAGATTTGTCCACCATGCCATGACCTAAGCACATCTTCACTCTGGGTGCCATATTTAAAGAGCACCAGAGTGCATGCCTACTTCATGCCTACAGACCAGGACTGTTCAAGGTGACATATGGCCCCAAAGCAAAGAAGGTAGCCTCCAAATTTAGTGACACACCCCTGGGGCACCAACTGGATGCAGTGGAAGGCGGCTGTGATGTCATCAATTCCTGCTCTGGCCGCAGGAGGTCCACCAGCTTGGGAAGCAGTGACGATGATGGTCAATGCCACTGGAGCTCAGAGGAGGTCAGCCAACCATTGTAGGGAGAAGATGAATGCTCTCATCCATCCCGCCAAGTTAAGTCAATCACCTCATCACTTAGCTCTCACACTCACAAACCCATCACACGTCCACAAGGATCTCACACTTCGAGAGACAACACCACTAACTCTCACACACCACCTCACATCGCTATCAAGCTCATATTCGCTGGAGCTCACATCCTCATCCTGTCTATGGTTCCACTCAGCACACAAACATTCCACGCAGTGTCATGCATCCTGTTCACACTCTCCATCTGTTTTCATGCAGGAGAAGTTGGCTCACAACAGCAGGGTGAGGTCCCAGACTGGGGTGGAGTGGCCCACATAGAAACATAGAAAATAAGAGGAGTAGGCCATTTGGCCTTTTGAGCCTGCTCCACCATTCAATATGATTATGGCTGATCCTCTGTCTCAGCGTCATACTCCTGCATCTCCCCATACATCTTGATGCCTTTAGAGTCTAGATAGATATCTTTTCCTTCTTAAATATATTCAGTGACTTGGCCTCCATAGCCCTCTTTGGTGGAGAATTCACAGGTTCACCATCCTCTGAGTGAAGATGTTTCTCCTCATCTTAGTCCTAAATGGCTTACCCCTGTATCCTGAGACTGTGAATCCTTGTTCTAGGCCCCCCGGCCAGAGAAAACATCATCCCTGCATCCAGTCTGTCCAGCCCTGTCAGAATTGTATACTTTCCAATGAGATCCCCTCTCATTCTTCTAAACTCCAGTGAATACAGACCTAGTCAGCCCAATGTCCCCTCATATGACAATCCTGCCATCCCAGGAATCAGCCTGGTGAACTTTCACTGCACTCCCTCTACGACAAGTATATCCTTTCTTAGGTAAGGAGGCCAAAACTGCACAAAATACTCCAGATGTGGTCTTACCAAGGCCCTGTACAGCTGCAGTAAGACATCCTTGCTCCTGTACTCAAATCCTCTTACAATGAAGGCCAACGTACTATTTGCCTCCTTAACTATTTGCTGCATCTGCATGCTTGCTTTCAGTGATCGCTTTACAAGGACACCCAGGTCCCTTTGTACATCAACATTTCCCAGCCTATCACCATTTCAATAATACTCTGGCATTCTGTTTTTCCAAGTGAAGTTGATAACTTCACATTTATCCAAGTTATACTGCATCTGCCCACTCATCCTGTCTAAATCACCTTGAAGCCCCTTAACGTCCTCTTTACATTAGACCCCTCACTCACTGCGAGGAGGGTGCCATCGCGCTGACTGGCAAGGACATGGACCCTGCCTGTGCTGATGGTGACGTCGGAGGTGAACACCCACGTGAGGATCCTGCAACACATCATCCCTCTCTCAATGCAACTGAGTGCTCTCTCTCCTGCTTTAGACTGCTGCCATGCACAAATTCTTTCTACTTTGGTTTGCAGGGAGCTCTGTCAAGTGACCAATGCCCTCAGTCAGACAGTCCCTCAGCTCCATCCACATCCTCACATCCAGCCGAGAGGACATCTCCTTCACTGAAGAGCTGGAAACAAGCAGCCTGGAAGACCCATTATAGTGCTTACCCACACCCTGCACCAATGCAGAGACACACACCTCAGTGGGATCTAGAAGATAGAACATGCTCGGGCTCACAATCATGTCACAGCACGGACACATGTCCTCAGCAGCAGGAGGAGGCAGGTTCAACCAAGTCCCCTGGCACTCAAGAGAACTGCTGGGGAAGAGGCATCTGTGACGTCCAAGACAGAAGACGAGTCTCTGGATTTGGCCTTCCAACTAATCCTGGAGAGTCTGCAGAAGGCGGGGGACATAACACAGAGCTGTTAGAAGCCCTCAGAGTGACACCTGAGCCAGAGGAGTGCATCTGCCTGCTCTCTGATAAAGCGGTGCCCACATGTGTGCGCATGGAGGTCTCCGTGGGAAAGATGGTGGACACCATGGATACTATAGTCCAGCGGAATGCAGAGATTCACACAGACCTGCACTCCATCGTGGTAGCCATGATGAGTTCCTGCAGTGGCAACACAAGAGAGAAACGGGGCACCTTGACATCCCTCCAGGAGTTCCTTCTCCTCAAGGAGACAGGCCAGGCCTTCAAGCACCCAAAGGGAGGAGCAGCAGTTTGACACCACTGGATCATCCACTCAGAAACCTCAGAGGCTGTCCTCTCCCTCTGAGTCCCCTTTGCCTGTGACCCTCTCAACCTCATCATCTGTCACCGCTGAGGGAGCAGCTGGCCCACAGGAGGACAGCCAAAGCCAGCCAGGTCCCTCGGCTCTCCAGAGAGCCCACACCAAAGTCATCAGAGGCAACAGGGCCCACCATTGCACAGGCTTTCTCCAACCCCTCTGTGGATGTCAGGGCAACACCTAGAAGAAGTGGTAGGCCTAGAAAAGTTAAGAATTACTGATCACAAATGATTGCATGGATGACATTTTGTCACTTTATAATCCGAAAAATTATTCACTTTCACTGAATAATGTGTAATGGTGTCGTTCAGTTTCATTTACCAGCTTCACGAGTCCTCCCTCGCTTCCCCCCCACCAACTGGTAGTTCAAGTACATGCAGCCAGCCCACCAGTGATTCTGGAGGGAGAGGTGTGTGTGTGGCAGGGCCTTTCAAGACTCATGCAAGCACTCTCCCACAAACGTGGAGGGTTCCTGCATCACACTCGTCTCAATGTCTCAAGCATTTTCAATGCTGCCTGCTGGAGTTCTCTTTAAATTGTCCATCTGAGCTGACCTGCGTCTCTGCCCACCCACTGATCACACTCCCATGCAGCACTTGTGCCCGTCCAACACAAGACTCACTTTCGATTTGAGAAAAATGTTGGTCGTCACATTTCTGCTGAGCTCTCCAGTTCTTTTTCCCCCCCAAGTCACCCATGTCCTTACCCCCATCACTATTGACCTGTCTCCCCATCATCAATTTCCACCTCCCCATCATTACCAACCAACCAGTATCCTTTTTTCCCCAGGATATCCAGGTGAAAATGCACATTTTCTACCTTCCTGATAATCCCACCACATTGATCTCTCTGATCGCCTTTGCACCCCCAAGGGTCCTTATCTGCTTTAAGTCCCGACCAACTACCCTCGCCATCCCTTCTACCGCTACTGTCACACCCTCTCCCTCCCACCTCACTCTGCCCTCTCTCATACTCACCAACCCTTCCTAGCATGCCCACCCTCAGTCACTCCCCAGGAGGCAGTCATTGACCACAAACCTCTCCTTGCAAGTTCACCTGGACATCCACCCCTCCTTACTCCCTCCTCCAAACTTACTGCCTCCTCCAACCTTACTGCCTCCTTCAATCTCAGAACTCCCTCCTCCCCTTGGATCTCTTCCTCCCGTTGGACCCCTTCTCAACTCCTCCCTCCTCCCTCCTTGGGACTCCTTCCCCCCTCCTAACTCTTTCCCTTACACCTCCCTCCCCACTTGCTGCATTCTCCCCGTAACACCCTCCTCCCCTATACTCCCTTCTCCCCCTCCCAACCTCCACCGTGATACCTTCACCACCATCCCCCCCCCACCCCAAACTCACACCCCCATTCTCCCCCACCATTGCACTCTCTTTTCCCAGTCAAACCTAAACTTTCCTCTCCCACCCTACCCCGATACACCTTCCTCTCACATTCACAGCTGGACCTCCCTCTTCCCCTCATCGCCAAACATCCATAGCAGCCCATGGCCAAGACCGTGATGATCTGAAGCAGATTCGAGACATCAGAGACCTCCCACCTTCCAAGAGCTGCTAAGCGGTGGAGCCATGTCCATGAGAATCCACCGAGCACGTGATGCACTGTTTCTCCAGGGTCTGGTATCTGTAGGGCTCCAGCATCTTCTGCTCCTTGGATGTCTGCGATCTGAACAAGGGCGTAAACGCTAAGTCCCGATGTCTGCATATCACACTTGTCCAGATGTGTTCCGGGCTGATGTGTTCTCCCGCTGACATGACAGTAAATCTGGCATGGGGGGAGCAATGCCTGTCAGGTCTTACTTTGCATCCCATTAGCAGGATGCAAACTGGTTTCACGATGGCCTCCAGTGGGGTTGGCATTCTGCCATGTTGGAGACCATCGGATGATGCTGCTGTGCTTTCACACTGGCGTGAAAATGATCCTTGGTCTGGACGCCACATTGGTACCACCCACCCTCAGTACCCCCTCATCATAGTACTCAATTCCAATACATCACACCTGACATCATGTCTTGTCTGAGGGAACAGCCAGTTTAACTACCCAATCAAACTTTTTAACTGGCCTGTTTTTCCCTTAGATACAAGAGCATCTTTCTGTGAGGATCTGGCTCAATTTAATCAGGATACTTTCCAGATAGGATTGTTGATTCAAGGTTACTCCTGATGTACTTTAATTAATGCCTAACCCTATAAATTTCCAGGCCCTTGAAGCCTGACCTCTAGTCTTAAATTCTGTTTTGATCTGATCAATAACAAATTGCTCTAATTCCATAGAAACTCCACATAAAAAAGCATCAATGTGCATCATAAAAAAGCCTGTAAGTTATTCTTTGTGATACCAGTAGAACATTGCTGGGTCTGCTTTCAGCTGAATATAACCTACTTTCAGCAATATGAATCTACCTGAGAAATACCTTACTCTCAAAGCATCATTCAATACATAAATACAGTTGTTTAATTTCTATAGCTTCCCTCCTACATCACTCGTTCCTTAGGTAGTTTCAAAAACACTTCTGAAGTTTTTCACTTGTAAAAATACAACTTTTATGTTCCCGAGAATATGTGGTTAACAGAGCTAAGAAAATCTTCAAGATCACTTTTCCTGCACTGGGGAGTTCACTTCAACATCTTTCATCGCCAATTCTCTTTGAAACCCAGAGTCGTCAGCCCCACTTTAAATCTTATGCGTCCCATCAGGGAGAACTTTTTCTATACACATCCCCCTATGTGGAAAGGCTAGCCGTCTCCTATTTCACACTCGAGTATACACAAAATTTTTTCCAACTATCCAACTCTTTGTTTTGCACCCCACCTCTTATTCATCTTATAATAATTTGTTTGTAGCCACTAAAGCCCCCGATCATAGTGGCATTCCTACATTGTTCTGTAGTGTTAGTTCTAGTGAAACTATGCCTCTAGGTGCCCTCCTTTCTCATTCTGGACTACTGCTGCAAGACCTCTCCCTCCCATGATCAGAGGTTCTGTTGCCAGTATGTGATCTTTTCTTAGGGCCAAAGTCACTTCCAGATCCACTGTGTTTTCCACATTTTCCCCTTATTTTGCTAGTACATAGATATTATGTCATGTCCATCACCTTGCACATTTATCCAATGTTTGGATTTGTTGGTGGCTTTCCCAGCTCCCTGTACAATGGTTACATCCCTCCATTCACTGGCCCTTCTGCTATGTACGTTGCCCTAGTGCCCACTTTCGATAATTGTCCTTTGGGATAAGTAGCCCTAACTTGTGCATGGGCATCACTTTGTCTATTGTCATCAGCTTATTTTCTGCTCCTCACAACTGTCAAACACATGAGTATGTGAAGTGTGGGTGTTTCATCATCTTCTACTAATTGCTCAGATTCTGCAAGTTTATAACCAATCCCGAATAACCTAGATAAATGTACCCTACTGGTTTGACTACCATTCTGGAGAATTACTGTCTTCCCATCACACCTCATCATTTTACCTGGGCCTTTCCACTCTTCCTGACCATCTCTTTTATAGTGTTCTAAATCCCCAGGATTAAAGTTGATCTCTGACAGTCTTGTGCAATACTGTAAGGCTCGGCGAATTTTCTCTAGGACTTTTGCCTTGATGAATATCATTCTCTCTGGATGTAGGGATTTCTCTCAGACCAACTGATGAAGATTATAGCCCCCAACCATTTGAAGTGAATTCTTCACATGGACTACCCATGCCAAGGCACACGTTAGCTTACAATTTGGTTGGTCAGCTTAGATCTTATGGAATATCTCATCAATCACATGCAATTTCTTTCACAAAGCTCATTACTGAAGAGACCAATGATTGTGATGTCCATCACTACAATGTTCATATTTTTATGCGTATCTAAATTTGAGATTGGCAAATTCCAACCTGTTCCCCACCCCACCCAGCACCCTTGTCAGTCAGGAATTTAGCTGGTACCTTTAGTCTGGTTCCTATTCATTTTTCCATGGTTTTATCCACGATCACTCTTGATTTTACCATGTATTACTGTAGACAGATTAATCGTGTTACCATGTCTATGAAATGTAAAACAAAAATGTTTCTATCCTTGTCCCACACCTTTAAATCCATAGCTACCACTTCATGGAGGTTGCAAGCTAATGGGAGACTTACAATAGGCCCATGATGTTGCCCTCCAATACGTTTTGCATTTATCGCATTCTCATTAATTTCCTCAATAAGCTTTGATAATCATCACCAACCACTCCTGCATCCTTTAGCAGGATTTTTACCCTGTGACAAGCGGGATTGGCAAATTGTCAATGTAACTTTAAGGCAATTTGCTTTTTTTCTCCCAAGTTCCTATCACCTGATGCCATTAACATTTCTTTAACATTCTGATTAGAGATGCTAGGTTTCATTAAAGGGATGCAATAAAGTCCTGATTGGAAAATCAGTAGATTTACAATTTATCCAAGTTCCATGTCTTAAATCATTTGTGCCCTTTTTATGGTTGGTGTGCTCACTAGACACTACACCTGTATTGATAAAGTGGCTTACCAAGGGTTGCCAACTGTGATTAAAATGTATTCCTGGACTTTTCATCACATGGCTGGTCTCACACTCCTGCCATTAGGTCAGCAAACACATCCATCCTTGTATGTACTGCCTCCCTACAGTAATCAAAAAGCAAAAAAAAAATCATTACCAATTGAATGATGCTTGACTGTCAGCCAGATAGCCTTGTTCCCTCATTTTCAATATTTTTATATCTGGTAAAGAGAAATGTTCAAAGAAAATAACAAAAAAATATTTTTTTAATGTATCTGATATTTCTCCAGAGTTGCACACATCAGTATCCTGGGGATTGGTAAAAGCAAAATACTGCAGATGCTGGAAATCTGAAATAAAAACAGAAAATGCGGGAAAAAACCCAGCAGGCATGACAGCATTTGTGGAGCGAGAAACAGACGCTCCGACTAAGAGCCATACAGTCTTGAAACGTTAACTTTGTTTCTCCCTCCACAGATGCTGCCAGACCTGTTGAGTTTTTCCATAATTTTCTGTTATTATTCCTGGAGACTGATCTTCAGTTCCTGAAGACTCCAGGCCAATCCTGGAGGGTTGGAAACCCTAGGCTTACCCGAGATATTCTACATGGAATTGCCACTCTTTTCAGTGACTTTAACATGTTGTCAGCCTCAAAACTGAAGTAGAACCTTCATATTCCTTGACCTTATTTCAATCCTCCCTACTTAATGAATCCAAAGAACATTTCTACCAATCCACTTCGCATTCTGTGGATGTGCAACCACTGTCCAACATGGCACAATTAAATGAATCTGTGACTAGTACACTCATTACTGGACTGAAGCTTCTTGTGACCCATACAATTCCCTCAGACTGATCAATATCATCTTCCCCTTCTGAACCTTCTATCTCATGCGTCTCTTTGGAAACCTTGTTTTGTTTTGGACAATTTATCACAATGATATTTTAAATTAGATCTGAAACATCTGTTAATAATTCCCAGGGCATTCCTGGGATTCATTCCTCTATTATTCTTACTCCATTCCTTTTGTCTGCCAGATCTGATCTGCCAATAAGGTCTCCATCCTGATTTCTTTTATCCGTGATTCTTCCGATGTATTGACACCTGCGCCCCACATCTGTTTGATCTCAAAATGCCACATGCTTTTAATCCTCCATATTTTACCACACCATTGAATGTCCCATTTGTGCCATGAAGGCCACTGGAAATGACTGCTTTTTTTTTAAAGCTTCAGACATCTCATCTAAAAGCATGGCTCTCTCTCAGAATCTAAATCCAGTTAAGACCAGGAGCCTGTCCATGTGTGACACTTTAGCACAATCTGACTATGTGAAAGCAAACACTTAATTAGGAATTTCCAAATAGAATTTCTGCCAGCGTGTCTGTTAAATTCCAAGATATATTCACCTATAGAATAACTGTCTGTCATTCTAAATTTATCAGTCTGACAATGCTTCATATGCATTTAATAGATCATTTTCTGATAAATTTGGTCAATAAATTTTATTAGAATATCCAAACTTTCCTCAGTGTCTAACTGATGAGCCTCTAGCCCCAAAAATACTTTGCTTTTGGTAGGAAGCAACAGTATAAGGTCATACCTTGCTTTTTCTTTGGTAACCTGTGTGACCCATGTCCACACAGCTACTTTATTTGTCCATTGATCACCCGGTTTCAGATTTAGGGAACATCAGTGGGAAAACATACCCTAACACGTTACACTTGATTTCAGCCATTCTTCTCAAAAGTAACTCCAATTACAGGCTACTGTTTCCAATTTTCATTTTTAGGCAACCATTGCTTGCTACCATGACAAATGGATCTTAGCCAGATGGTGATGTACAAAACGAGACACTATTCTCCTCCTTGGTAGTGGGTTTATTCACGGGATGCAGCCTTACAGATCTCTGCCTAACTGCTACCCTAGTGTCCCAGCTGACTCTCTTTATGTGTGATCCCAGTCTTTAATCAAACAAAAACCATTAACATCCATTGAGATAATTTCAGCAAAATTGTGACGAAACTCTATTTCAATGCTTAAACCTTGGCAAAACTATGGTGGCAGAGACAGGCCAATGCTAAGGAAATGTAAAAATGGCCAAAACTAAAAAATATAATAACCCAAGAGGAGGAATCAGATCATATGGAAGTAAAGATAGAAAATGTGGAAATACCAATGGCAGGCACCATCTGTGGAAAGAGAAACAAAATTAATGTTTCAGCTCAATGATCTTTCACTAGAATAAGTAAAAATTAGATATGTAAATTTAAAAAAAAAATGTCTGGGAAAGGAAGTTTTTGACTCAATGACAGTAAAGGAACAGTTTTAAAGCTCCAAGTCAGGATAATGTGCATCTTGGAGGCAACTTGCAGATTCCCATGTTTCTGACACCCTTGTCCTTCTTGGGAGTAGGTTTGGAAGGTACTCAAAGGAGGCTTGCTGAATTACTGCAGTGCATTTGTAGATGGTCCACGCTTAATTAGGTCATTCTTTGTCTTTAGTGTCACTCTGATGCCTGTCACTGGAGTTCTCAGTTCAGGTCACTCTCTATTTAGTCAGCTATGGTTCAATCAGTAGTACCCTTGCTTCTGAGTCACAGGTTCGTGGGTTCAAACCCTATACTAGGGATTTGAGCATAAAATTTGGGTTGACACTCCAGCACAGCACTGATGGAGGTGCTGTCCTTTGGATGAAATGTTAAATCGACATCTCGCCTCCCCTCTTTGCTGGATGTAAAAGATCCCATGAACCTATTTTGAAAACGAGCAGGAGAGCTCTTACCTGTATCCTGGCCCACATTTATATCAACCAACACCACTATAAGAGATTATCAGGTCATTATCACAATGCTGTTTGTGGGAGTTTGCGGTGTACAAATTGGCTGTCCCATTTCCTACGAGTTACAATTACATTTCAACAGTACTTCATTGACTGTAAAATGCTTTGGGGCATCCAGAGGTCTTGAAAGATGCTATATAAATGTAAGCCTTCTATGTAAAAGCATTCAGAAATAGGGTTAAAAATACTGATGCCTGTAGGGTTTCGGGAAAGGCAGTAGATTAGCCAGCTGGCGAAGTGAGTAAAGAGCTGAGGCAGAAAACTACAAAGAGATGGAGCGTAAAAGTGAACTGTAAACTGTGTTTCTGCATTGTGCCCATGGGCTGTAAGTATTATTAGAAAAAATACAATATTAAAGAACATTCGTAACAAAACAATGAGTTGAAATAGAATTTTGTTTAATATGTAAATTTTAAAATGATTTAAAGCTTTTATGAGGTGTTTTCATTGCTCTTCCACACAACAGAATGGAAGGCACTTAAAATGACTGAAGCCTCAAATTGTCAGCCTGCCATGACACGGATAGAATACGTGCTCTAAATTGCCTATTAAAGCAATAAACACAACGTTCTCCCATGTGTCAGAAGTGAAAGAGCTGAGCCAAGAATCTGTTAAAACGAAATATGTGATGGCTGCGCCTTTTAGTTAAGAATGAAGCCAAAAATCAAGCATTTTGCAGTTTTTAGAATCATGGAATAAACTGATAGAATTGTTACAACATGGAAGGGGGTCATTCAGTCCATTGTGTCCATGTCGGCTCTTTGAAAGTGCAACCCAGCTAGTCCCACTCCTCTGCCTTTTCCCCCCATATTCACACAATTTTTTTTCCTAATTTTAATAATTATCCAATGTTCTTTTGCAAGCAATGATTGAATTGGCTGCCAGCACACTCAGTGCATTCCAGATCCTAGTCACGTGTTGCATTAAAAAAAAAATCCTTGTTTCTTTGGTTCTTTTGCCATTCATGTTAAATTAGTGCCCTCCAGTTCCTAATACTAAAGGGAGCACATTCTTCATATCTACTCTGTCCAGACCCCTCATGATTTGAACACCGTTATCAGATCTCCTTTCAAGCTTCTCTTCTCCAAGGAGAACAACCCCAGCTTTTCCAATCGACCCACATAATGGGACCCCCTCATCCCTGAAGCCATTCTTGTAAATCTTCTTTTGCACTCTCTCTAATGCCTTCACATCCTTCCTGAAGCGTGGTGCCCAGAAATGAACACATTACTCCAGTTGAGGCCAAACCTATGTTTAATAAAGGTTCACCATAATTTTCTTGCTTTTGTATATTTTGCCTCTATTTATAAAGTCCAGGACCCTGTATGCCTTATTAACTGCTTTCTCAACCAGCCCTGTCACCTTCAACAATTTATGCATATACATCAAAGGACCGTTTGCTCCTTCACCCTTTTTAGAATTGTATCCTTTATTTTAGATTATCTCTCTTTGCTCTCCCTACCACCACTTCACACTTCTCTACATTAAATTTCATCTGCCACATATCCACCCATTCCATGAGCCTATATCCTCTTGAAGTCTATCACTATATATCCTCCTCACACAGTTCATAATACTCCCAAGTTTAGTGTCCTCTGCTGATTTCGGAAGGGAGCTCTGCACAGTCATGTCATGGTCTTAGTATAGATCAAGAAAAACAGTGATCCTAATACCGACCCCGGGGGCAGCCCACTCTATGTTCCTCCAGTGCAAAAAAAACAGCCACTCACCAATCCTCTGTTTCCTATCACTCAGTCAACTTCATATCCATGCTGCCACCATCCCTTTTTTTCCATGGGCTTTAACTTTTGCTGCCAAACATGTTATGTGATACTTTACCAAACGTCCTATGGAAAACCAAGTACACCACATGAGCTGTGTTAGCCCATGACCTCGGTTACAAGAATATAAATTAAGCTGCCTTTTATTTTCGTAGGTTGAAGGTAATGGGTGGAATCGTCCCAGGATTGCACTAAGTGCTATAGCAGGCGTGAAGACAGATTTTTTACCCGCCAGCCACAATGGCGGGTTTTTGCGCCGTATCGTCCGCTTCCCACCTCATTAGTTATGCAGTCACAGGAAATGCACTGTCTCGCTGGTGGACAGCCTCAATTACCTGCCACGCTGTTACCTCACTGGTTCCTCACTCCTGGTGCACTATCTAAACTACAGTCCTCACAGTTCTCAATGCTTGCAGCCCAGGGCTAGTCCAGTGAAGACATGGCCCTGAAAGCCAAGAAGAGTTCAGTGACCCATCACAGGAAAGCCTTTTGGAGGCCGGCTGTGATGTCCTCCAACTCCGCTTTGGCTGCAGGAGGTCCAGCAATCTCACCACTCCAGCTTGGGAGGTACACACACACACACACACACACACACACATACCTCTGTCTGGTCTCCAATCCTCAGGAGACTGCTTCCTCAGCCCTCACCATCTTGAGGTCACTTGCACAGATCAACATGTGCCCCCACACATACCCTGGGATACCCCACTTCCTCAAAACAGCACCTGCCCGGCAGCATTTTCCCTTGCCTGAGGCCACTTCTCCCCTTTCCCCAAGCAAACCCTAACCCTGCAGCCGTTGAAAAGCCACCCCCGCCTTATGGCTGGTCTGGTAGGTAGAGACCTGCCCGTGAGCCTCCCCTAACAGTGATGTGGTGCTGCCTGTGAAGCCTGGCGCTGATGACTGCGAGTGCTGCCTGAAGCGAGGTAGGCAAACAAACCTCAAAGTCCCGAGTGAAGTGCAGCTCACCAGGTGCACGCTGCTTATTAAGTACAGTTGTGAAACATTTCAGTGTGCAATCATGCTGATGTGCCCGAGTGATCCAACGTGGGGGGATGATTCCCGAGAGCAGGGCTTGTAATGAGATGCTAATGTATTGAAATTACATGCGGCTGTGGGAAACGCAGCCCGCCACTGATGGGTAGAGCAGCCAATTGCAAACTAGTTTCATGATGGTGTAAAGCCGATTTTTGGCCTTATTGCCATAATGTCCACCGTTCATGCCACTAAAGACGAGTACCTCCAACGGGAGCAGAAAATTCAGCCCCATGTTGCATTTTTCCATTGTAGAAAATTGTATAATCATATTTAATGTACATCTGAAGTAGGTCAATAACATTTTCTGAAAGACATTGTTCGAATTAACAACCCAAATAATCATACTCACTTGTTAAATTGCTATAAAAACTCTACTGCACCCTGCTCATGTCTGTGGGCAGACAACTCTCAGACACTGTTTATAGAGTGCACTTAGAACTGCAGACAGCGAAAGAGTTTGTTAGATGGTCTTTTCACACTTGAATTAAGATATTTTGATCTGTAGATCAATGCAATCATCAGCTGCTGCAGACAGTAGACTGTTCAGAGGAACCAGAGCAGGTAGCAGGTAGATAAGCCAAAGCTGTGCTAGCTCTTTAATTAATATCCATGGAGAAAAGGAATCACTATTCCAATGGACTATTGATCAGCGCTAATCTTGACAAACTTCTGAAGCATGGAACCCTTCATAGAAGCAAAGAAATGTCCTTTCATCTCTCTGTCTCTCTGACTTCTCCCTCTGTCTAATGTACTATTCTTCATGTCCCATTTTAGATCCATATTGGATAATAATTAGGCAGAAATCAATGCAAACATCTGATGTCTCACATCAGTGACCACTTCAGCGCAGAGTGCTGAGAGAAACTGCCACGTAAATATCTATCATAAAAAGATACTTTACCAACTTACCAGTCAGTTTCAAATCAGCTTGGAGTATTAAAAAAACACTAAATCATTGCTAACAGGCCCATTAACCATGGGTTTCACTATATTTCTCACAATTCCCTTCAATAAATATTCCCGGCTTAATTTTCAGCAATCTTCGCACATCTGTTTGCTGAAAACAATGCACTTTTCTAAATCCAATAAATGAATGGTACGCATCATCTGACTCCAGATTGTCAATCTAAACACACAGGGTTTTAATAAAGAAAGAATATTTTGATAAATTTAAAAACACCTGTTCCTATACAGTGTGTTGTAAATACATCACTGCCCTATATAAATCATTTTTATCTCCCTACTACATCCTTCTGTCATGAAGCTCTATGCTGGCTATTGCTAACCAATTGTCTATTTTATGCTGTCATAAAACTAGAAAGATCAATAAAAATAGAAACAATACAGTTTTATTCCACCTCATACCTACCACACAAGCACACAACCACTTGTGCCTGGGGAACCAGAGCTCAAATCCCAGAATCGGAGTTACATTCACATTGGGTTTCCACCAGAAATCAGTCTTGGCAAAGATATCCTGAGGGGGAGAAGAGGAGGGATTGGAATAAGTAAAGACCAAGCAGCTTTTAGTGATCTTTATCTGAACTGCGAGAGAAAGATATGAATAAGAAACATTTATATCATTGTAAAAGCCCCTTACATAAATCCTAATGTCATAGTATTACAGCAGGCCACACAAGGCTTTCAATCCATCAAGTCCATGCAAGCTCTTTTGAAGGTCAATTCATTTATTATTGAATCAGTTCCTGCGGCCCTATCAGGCAGTGCATTCCAAATCTACCTATTGGGTAAAAAAAGGATTTTCTCCATGTCGCCTCTGTTTCTTTTGCAAATCACCTTAAAATCTGTTTCCTCTCATTATCGTTCCTTCAGCCATTGGAAACAGTTCCTCTTTATTTACTCAATCTAAACCCTTCATGATTTTCAACATCTCTAGCAAATCTGTCCTTAGCCTTTGCTGGTCAAAGGAGAAGTTTGTGGGCTTTGTCTCAAAGCCTCAGGTCACTTCTTGGTTTAGTTGCAAAGAAGGACATGGAAAGTCTTGGGGGCTCTTACTTAAATGACTCCCATATATTGTAGTCAGATTTATTCGCAGTAAAACTCCTTGCTTTTAAAAAAAAATTAAATAATTTATATAATAGTTGAATGTGGAAAGAAATATCAAAAGACTGCTCTGCTGAGAGAATGCTGCCTGACAGCATGCATCATATTTTCCTTACTATATAAACTTCTGAGGATTTTTGTGCTCATTGTAGTGAGAAACGTCAGTTTTGAAATTATTTTTATTCATCTTTTAATTCAATATCAGACATAAGTGCTGAACTCAGCTGTAGAATTATTAACAATAGAGGGAAACATGTCCTACCCTTACACCTGATACCGCACCAGTGTTAGGATTTCTGCTTTTCACCCATTCAAATGTAGGTTAGACTCATGTCAAAATTTGATTCTTAGCATTAGCAAAGAAAGATGACTTCCAGCCCAAGTTTCAGAGGTCAATTGCTCAACTCACTACATTCCCCATCTCAAATATCCTGGTAAATAGTTGGGACAAATACTGTATTTTAGAATCTAGCTATTCATTAAGGAACGAAGCCGTGCTAATGTTCATTCATCTAACAGTGAGAGAAGGTGAGAAACCGTAACTCTTTCTAAAGCAGCGCCAGGACTGGTGGAATGAGCACTTAATTTTCATTGTTAATATGAAGGTCATCGACATGGCTGAAATTTAGGCATGGCTTTGAACAGTAGAAGGCCGCAGGGGGATTCTGGTAGTGGGTGGCAAACCTGGTGAGGCTGAAGATGTGGAGGCCCTGTTGATCTTAATGGTGAGGCCTTCCTCAATAAATCTCTGCAGGGTCCCACCTGACACGTAGATGCGTGTGATTGGGCAGCTGGTGGCAGGAGACGTGGGGACTATCTCTGGCATTCAGCTTGGGGGGGGGTGGGGGGCCAATGAGGTTAGGAGGATGTCTACCTGAAAGATTGGGAGGAGGGCTAGCATGATGCCATGGGTGGTCAGGATTTTTTTTTGCGAGGAGAACTGCCATCCCTCCTGACCTACAAGAAAATCTAAAACTTTGCAACTTACCACTTCTTCTGGTCCACAATCAGGCTCCTGACAGTTTTGCCTGACAAGGTAGCCATCAATGATCCCCAGGAGCACACCCCCACCCCCCACCCCCCAAATCCCCCAAGCCTTCAACTAAATTTCCAGCTTACAGATTCTGATGATATTGGAATTGATCTGCAAATTTAGAGTAGCACCCTCCAAGTTCCCCTCCAAGTCACTCACCATCCTGACTTGGAAGTATATTGCCATTCCTTCAGTCGCTGGGTCAAAATCCTAGAACTCCCTCCCTAACAGCACTGTGGGTGTACCCTACATCAGGTGGACAGCAGCAGTCCAAGAAGGCAGCTCACTGCCACCTTCTCAAAGGCAATTAGGGATGGGCAATAAAATTGCTGGCCTGGCCATATCCCATAAAAAGAATTTTTGAAAAAAACACTTTCTCCCCTGCTGGTCTCTTGCTCGCCCACTCGAAGGACACAGCAGGAGCACCACAGGGCCACTGCTGTTCGGTTGCTGATCTTATTTTAACTGACTTTGCCTCCACATAACACACTCCATCCTTCCTCTCATCCATTTTCTCCCAGGCAGGGACAGTTGAAATCAGCTTAAATTGGGTAGATTTAAGCGTTAAACAAGAAAAATGAAGAAAACATCATTCTAACTACCGTGCGTAATTTGCAAAATAATGCATGGGGTAAGAATAAAAGGAATCTGGTTTCCAACAGGTACATCAAGGCACTGAAGGTGGAATTGACTGAGCCAAACCAAAAGATAAAAAAGTTTAGAAAAGGTGTGAATTATGGCCAAAGACACCTTTGCTCATGTTTCCACAATGTTTATGCTGATTCAAGATTAAATGTGTCTGAATCAGGCCCCACCCACAAAACTGGCCACACCCTCCCCAAGTCAAAATTGCAAGATAAAAATAAAAAAACTGCGGATGCTGGAAATCCTAAACAAAAACAGAATTACCTGGAAAAACTCAGCAGGTCTGGCAGCATCGGCGGAGAAGAAAAGAGTTGACGTTTCGAGTCCTCATGACCCTTCGACAGAACTTGAGTTTGAGTCCAAGAAAGAGTTGAAATATAAGCTGGTTTAAGGTGTGTCTGTGGGGGGCGGAGAGATAGAGAGAGAGGTGGGGGTGTGGTTGTAGGGACAAACAAGCAGTGATAGAAGCAGATCATCAAAAGATGTCAACGACAATAGTACAATAGAACAAACACTAGGAGGGAAATGGAAAGCAATGAAGGTGAGCAAGACAACAGCGAGATACGGAAATCTTGTCGCAGAGAGGAACAGAACTTCTTCAAGGAGGTAGGCATTTCTTGAAGAGCAGTGGCAGTCAATTAAACACAGAGATAAAAACAAAAAAACTGCGGATGCTGGAAATCCAAAACAAAAACAGAATTACCTGGAAAAACTCAGCAGGTCTGGCAGCAAGCGATGCTGCCAGACCTGCTGAGTTTTTCCAGGTAATTCTGTTTTTGTTTTGGATTTCCAAAATCCGCAGTTTTTTTGTTTTTATCTCCGTGTTTAATTGACTGCCACTGCTCTTCAAGAAATGCCTTGCTTGAAGAAGTTTTGTTCATCTCTGCGACAAGATTTCCATATCTCTCTTTTGCCTTGCTCACCTTCATTGCTTTCCATTTCTCTCCTGGTGTTTGACAAGGTGTTTACTAAAACCCGCTTTCACAGCCATATCTCCTTTCTCAGCGACTGTCTCTGTCTCCGACTTACCCCACGTGGATTTCAACTGAAATTCCACCCCTCATGTTTGAACCCACCCAGGATTACAGGTATCTCCGGGACATAAAACGTTTCTCGGACTGCTGTTCCCTCACATTCTGAAATCCACACTCAGTGCCATGCGCCGCCATATGAACACACTCGACCTCTCCCTCCAGCAGCACCGCCGTACCCTTTTTCAAAGCTGCGCGTGCCCCCAGTTTCATTTTATCCTTCGGCTCATCCGACGCCTCAACAAGAAACTTTTTCTCTTTCTCTCAAGTGCTAAGGAACGCAAGCTCCAACAACTCATCGACACCAACACCCATCTAGGACCCTCCACCCCTGCCTGTTCCTCCGTCCCCACCCCATCTTCCAATCCCAGCCCCGGCTGTGTATTCACTATACCCCCTGACCTTCCCCTCTCCGACGCTGAACGTTCAGTGCTCAGCAAAGGACTTAGTTTCATACCCTTACGCCCTCACCTCAATGAATTTCGGGCTCGGCACGATGCTGAACTCTTCTTCCGCCGTCTTCGTCTCTGGGCTCACTTCTTCGGGCAGGAGTCCTCTCCCCGTTCAACGGATCCTTTCACCCACCTTTCAGCAACCGATGCTGCCAGACCTGCTGAGTTTTTCCAGGTAATTCTGTTTTTGTTTTGGATTTCCAGCATCCGCAGTTTTTTTGTTTTTATCTCTGTGTTTAATTGACTGCCACTGCTCTTCAAGAAATGCCTACCTCCTTGAAGAAGTTCTGTTCCTCTCTGCGACAAGATTTCCGTATCTCTCTGTTGTCTTGCTCACCTTCGTTGCTTTCCATTTCCCTCCTAGTGTTTGTTCTATTGTACTATTGTCGTTGACATCTTTTGATGATCTGCTTCTATCACTGCTTGTTTGTCCCCACAACCACACCCCCACCTCTCTCTCTCTCTATCTCTCCGCCCCCCACACACACACCTTAAACCAGCTTATATTTCAACTCTTTCTTGGACTCAAACTCAAGTTCTGTCGAAGGGTCATGAGGACTCGAAACGTCAACTCTTTTCTTCTCCGCCGATGCTGCCAGACCTGCTGAGTTTTTCCAGGTAATTCTGTTTTTGTTTCAAAATTGCAAGAACCTGGTGATTGTGTTGATTGGGAAGGCCCTTCAAATTCCACTCACTTTCTGAGGCACTAAAAGGCTTGTTTTAAATGATTTTATCTTAAATATTTAATTGATTAGGAAACAGACTAATCACTAATAAATCCAAATAGATTCAGGAGAAACTTCTTTATCCAGAGGCTGACTAGAATGTAGAATTTGCTACTACAAGCAGTATCACAGAATCACACAATGCATAAGAGGTCCTGCGGCCCATCGAGTCTGCACCGACACATGAGAAACATCTGATCTACCTACCTAATCCCATTTACCAGCACTTGGCCCATAGTCTTGAATGTTATGATGTGCCAAGTGCTCATCCAGGTACTTTTTAAAGGACGTGAAGCAACCCACCTCCACCGCCCTCCCAGGCAGCGCATTCCAGACCATCATCACCCTCTGGGTAAAAAGGTTTTTCCTCACATCCCCCCTAAACCTCCTGCCCCTCACCTTGAACTTATGTCCCCTTGTGACTGACCCTTCAACTAAGGGGAACAGCTGCTCCCTATCCACCCTGCCCATGCCCCTCATAATCTTGTACACCTCAATCAGGTCACCCCTCAGTCTTCTCTGCTCCTACAAAAACAACCCAAGTCTATCCAACCTCTCTTCATAACTTAAATGTTTCATCCCAGACAACATCCTGGTGAATCTCCTCTACAACCCCTCCAGTGCAATCACATCCTTCCTATAATGTGGCGACCAGAACTGCACATAGTACTCCAGCTGTGGCCTCACCAAGGTTCTATTCAACTCCAACATGATCCCCCTATTTTTGTAATCTATGCCTCGATTGATAAAGGCCACTGTCCCATATGCCTTTTTCACCACCCCACTAACATGCCCCTCTGCCTTCAGAGATCTATGGACACACACGCCAAGGTCCCTTTGTTCCTCAGAACTTCCTAGTGTCATGCCATTCATTGAATACTTTCTTGTCAAATTACTCCTACCAAAGTGTATCACTTCACACTTTTCAGGTTAAATTCTATCTGCCACTTATCTGCCCATTTGACCATCCTGTCTACATCTTCCTTTAGCCCAAGACACTCAACCTCACTGTTAACCACCTGGCCAATCTTTGTGTCATCTGCAAATTTACTAATCCTACCCCCCATATAGTCATCTATGTTGTTTATATAAATGACAAATAATAGGAGACCGAGAACAGATCCCTGTGGTACACCACTGGACACTGGTTTCCAGTCACTAAAGCATCCTTCTGTCATCATCTTCTGTCTCCTACAACTAAGCCAATTTTGAATCCACCTTATCAAATTACCCTGTGCAATTGCCTTCCTTATAAGTCTCCCATGTGGAGCTTTGTCAAAGGCTTTGCTGAAATCCATATAAACTACATCAACTACACTACCCTCATCTACACAGCTGGTCACCTCCTCAAAAAATTCACTCAAATTTGTTAGGCATGACCTCCCTCTGATAAAGCCGTGCTGACTATCCCTGATCAAACCTTGCCTATCCAAGTGGAGATAGATTCTCTCCTTCAGAATTTTCTCCAATAGTTTCCCTACCACTGATGCGAGACTCACTGTGGGAGAAAGGTATAGGTTATAGTGATGGGGTTACATAAACAGGAGTGTGAGGAATCTTGGGTGGAGCATAAACACTGGCACAGGCCAGTTGGGTCAAATGGCCTGATTCTATGCTGTAGATACCATGTAATTAATATTCCTGGATTAATCAGTCACCAACCAAATTACTGCTTTTAATACTTAATTTGGTTAATATTTACACCTCTGCTTCCAAATCCAAACTGAACCAAGTAAAAAACAAGCACCAGGCCCCCATTGTATTTATCTTCTAAGTAGGCAAACCAATTACCACTTCTCACCTGGTGTCCTGACCTTGTTACACATAATCACTCTGATGAATATTACCACTGAGAAGTCACTTATGCTGCTAAATAGAAACAATGCATTAGAACCAAAACATTTATACTGGCAGAAGTAGTTCAATCATTGACCTGGCTGTGTAATGTCTCATTAGTCTGTTGATTTGTACTGTGCCGTTCATCGGATCACAAAATACTTATGGCCAGGCCATTAAGCCCATCATACTTCATTCATTCCTTAATTCAGAACAACTGTTTATCATTCGGCCTCCCCTATTGCTGCATTGAGTTGCATCTTAAATGATCTCAGGGTTTTCACTTCACCAGTTTGCCTCTCTCCACACAAGAACAGGATTTTCTATTCTGAGTTGGTGTCCTTACATCAGGGGTTAAGGGTGGGTCCTGATCCTACATTGTGGGAACACAGCACAACATTGATTTTGCCTGGGTTGGCCAATTATTCGCCAGAGGGCAGGCTCACCATTCAATGAAAGCAAATGGGCAAGCTCTTGAAGCTGGAAGACCAGTAGGAGGCCCTCCAGCACTGAAGAAACTGCAGCCTGCCATTGCAGGTAAGCAAGAGAGGATGCCTCCATCTTGAAGTGTCAAATCAGAGCTTTTAAACTATTTGAAATTAAAAATGTTCGCAGCTACCAGAACATATGGAGCGGCAGTGGCTGAGATGATAGCTGTTGCTGCTAGTGCTGCTTCTGTTGATGTTGGTGCATCTGCTCCTCTTGTTCCACAGCTGAAGTCCAAGGCACAGCTATGTAAGCTGCTCCCATGTTGCAGTGAAGGCCGATAACAGGGTAGATCAGCTCAAGATGAGTAAAGCTCAAGGTAAGTGAAATAACTTTCAAAAAGTTGGAAATCATCTGAGAAGCAGTGAATTCTCGTTCTCTGATGTGAACACAAGCTTTTCACATGAGCAACCCAGCAGCTTGGCCATTTCACTATTTCTTCAGTAGTGGCTCCCTGCTGTGACCTTATTGACCCTGACAAATTTCACACAGCTCGGGAACCCACGTGCTGGCTGTTAATGCCGGAATCCTGCGTTAAATCCACAAGGAATTGTCTATTTAAATTATTTACCTGACAGTTCCATGAGAGTTTGCAGCTTTGCTTCACATTCACTCTGGTTAAACCTGGGAATGGTAGGGATCGTGTTAGGTTTCCAAAAGATGGCACTTTTCGGGGCTTTAATCCCCACTCTGCCCACTTGAGCCCACCCCAATCCCCCTTGTAATTTAAAATTCTTCCCTTCAGTGTGCTACTGAGGGAGTGCTGCACTTCAAATGAAATGAACAAGTGAGGCCCCAACTGTCCTCTCAGGTGGACTTATAGATCCCTTGCTACTTTCTGGAAAAATAAGTAGGGCCACCACTGGAGAATTCATCCCTCTGATTGACTGGGCCTGACACAGGAAAAAATCTGAACTGTCCTTCAAGAGTGCCTCAACATCCTCTTCCTCTCCCTGTAACCTCAACTGCACACACCTCCATCAGTCCTCTGATTGGGCAGCAGTTCTGAGAGGTGGGCTAGCTTCCTCAATTGGACAGGGGTCCCAGTGATGGACTCTTAATTGGGTCATCACCAATAAAATCCCAACCGGAGTCTCACCATCTGCCTGGGCTGGTTCAGGCCCTGCTTCCGGGACAGAAGCTTGGCCACCTAGCTTTTGATAAAATTCCAGCCTTTGTCTCAGATACAGATGCACAAAAATTATCAACATCCATTTATTAAAAAATAAACAGGCTAAAACAGCAGCAATACTTTCTACCTTGGTCTAATATGCACACTTCTCCTACGTTTGTAATGAACAAATTACATGCATATTTAATGTTAAATTAATGGACATTGTTGCCAGCATTGATCAATAAAAAATTTTAATGGCATAAGTACAAACACAGTTTACATTTATCACCGTGCAATGAAAAGAATTATGTCTCCATAATAGGTTCATGCAACTTTAAGACTAGTTACATTGCTGAAACCATTGACTCCATTTCCCTGACAAATGTTTGAAGGTGAATCAGAATGTTCACCAGAATGTTCACAATGTCACTGTCCTTTTTGAACCAAGATGAATTTTCAAGCATATATCCATCACTAGGTTCTCCTAATTTCACATCCTTTACATCGCTCTTCTCCACTTCACTTCAGCTCATCGACTGGTGAAACCTTCATCCATGTCTTCGTCATTCTAAACTTGAATATTCCAACCCATTACTGGGCTGCATCCCATCTTCCATAAACTTAAACTCATCCAAAACTCTGCTGCTCGAATCCTAACTCACACCAATCCATTCACCCATCACCCTGTGCTCCCTGACTTCCACAAGTCCCTGGCTGAGCAACATCTCAATTTTAAAATCCCCATGTGAGTTATCAAATCCCCCCCCTTGGTCTTGCACCTGTCTATCTCTGTAACCTTCCCTCGCCCTCTGAAATTTCTGCACTCCTCCACTCGGGCCTATTCATGATCTCTGATTTTAATGCAACACCACTGATGGCAATGTGCTCAGCTGCTAAAGCCTTAAGTTCTGAGTTTCCCTTCCTAAACTTCATTGCTCCTCCAACTCTCCTCCTCTAAGGTTCTTCTCAAAAACCACCTCTGTGCCCTAATGTCTCTTTGTGTGGCACAGGGTCAAATTTTGACTATCCATGCTCCTGTGGATGCCTTGGGACATTTTACTACATTAAAGGTGCTATATAAATACCAGTATTTGTTATTACTATTCTTGTTGAAGTTACCTCGGACTGTTTGAGGGTCATGGAATCAGAAAGTGCTCCTGTATTGACAATGGGATGCAGGATAATAACGGGAAACTTGTTAGCTCTTGAGTACTCCCATGCCCTTTTCATTGTGACGGTAGTTGATAGGAACATAGGACTTAGGAGCAGGAATAGGCCATTCGGTCCCTTGAGTCTGTTCTGCCATTCAATAAGATCATGACTGATCTGGTTGTGGTCTCAACTCCAATTTCCTGTCTGCCCCCCCATGACCCTTGACTTCCTTGTTTATCAGCTCCCATTGCTCTCTCGATCCAGCATGAATAAACGTATCAAGAGTTGGACTGGATGATTCAATGCTTAGGCCATAGTTGGATATTGAGAGAGCCAAAAAGCCTTTTTGCTTATCAATGACTCAGAGTTATGAGCAAGGGCCCAAATGGCCGCACAGGAACAATCAATCAAATGTAGACGTCCTTCACCTTTTTTTATTCTTTAATGGGATGTGGACATCGTTGGCAAGGCCAGCATTTGTTGCCCATCCCTGACTGCCCTTAAAAAGAGTGGCTTGCTAAGCCATTTTCAGAGGGCATTTAAGAGCCAACCACATTGCTGTGGTTCTGGAGTCACATATAAGCCAGGCCAGGTAAGGATGCAGTTTAGCTCGCCTGAAGGACATTAGTAAACCAGATGGGTTTTCTATGACAATCGATGATAGTTGTCATGGTCACCATTATTAAGATTAGCTTTATATTCCAGATTTATTAACTGAATTAAAATTCTACCAGCTGCTATGGTGGGATCTGAACTGATGGCCCCAGAGCACTAGCCCAGGCTTTCAAATTACTAGCCCAGCAACATAACTACTACACCACTGTCTCCACTAAGACTTTGCTGCTGCTACTCACTGATGAATGCTTCTTTGTCTAGATGTTGGCTGGAGAGTTTCATTTAGGACATGTCACAGCTCAGTCATTGCCTCATTAGGGCAGTTCTTGGCTCAAACCCCGATAGCTTTCCCATGGATAGTCCACTAGATGGGCAGTGAAGTGACAGGTCCAGATGGAATGGCTTTGCTGCCACCTTCCACTCCACCGGGCCACTCCGGCCACCCACCTCGCGCCCCCCCACCCCCCACCTCCAAACAGCTGAATCTGGTGGTCAGGTTATACCAAATTCAATTATCTTTGTTAAAAGCAACAAACTGTGGATGCTGAAAATCCAAAATAAAAACGCCTGGAAAAACTCAGCAGGTCTGGCAGCATCTGCGGAGAGGAACACAGTTAATGTTTTGAGTCCGTATGACTCTTCAACAGAATTAAGTAAAATTGGAAAAGAGGTGAAATCTCAGCTGGTTTGGGGGGGTGCGGGGTAGAGCTGGATAGAGGGCCAGTGATAGGTTGAGATAACCAAAAGATGTCACAGACAAAAGGACAGAGGTGTTGAAGGTGGTGATATTATCTAAGGAATGTGCTAATTAAGGGTAGAAAGCAGGATGAGCAAGGTACAGATAGCCCTAGTGGGGGTGGGGTAGGGTGAAGGGATTGAAATAGGCTAAAAGGTAGAGATAAAACAATGGATGGAAATACATTTAAAAATAATAGAAATAGGTGGGAAAAGAAAAATCTATATAAATTATTGAAAAAAAAGGGGGCAATCGGAAAAGGGGTGGGGATGGAGGAGGGAGTTCATGATCTAAAATTGTTGAACTCAATATTCAGTCCGGAAGGCTGTAAAGTGCCTTATCTTTGTGCTTGCTACCTGTGCAGAATAATGTTGCCTGAAACGCAGTAGGGCAGCTTTTTGCTGGTAAGTTTCTATTACAGTGATGCCGACTCAACTCCAAGAGACTATGGGGACAGCAAGAATGCATTGCAGGTGTGATTCAGAAACTCTGGAATATAATTTGTCCCCCAGGTGACAGTAATTATGCCAGCATTAACTGTCTTAATTGATCTAATGTCTACATTGTGCACTCTGATACACAGAAGCCTACTCGGATAGCCTGCAATGAGTACAGAGTGTATTTTCTAAAGGGAAAGTGTGTGTGGTGCTGCAGTCCAGAATACACTGCCTCATTTCTCTGAATTACCTCCAGCATGGACCTTTACACCAACAGTAATCTCTTGGCTCAAGCACTTAACATAATATTTACTGGTAAATCTGCTGCTGAGAAGAATCATATGTTTAGGGTACCAGTCATTTCCTGCCATATGCCTTTAGGTGCTATATCACCGTGAGCCTTGTTACTCTTTATCAAAGTCAAATCACCCTTCACCGTGCTCTGTGTGCCACTGCATGACAGAAAGAAAAGATTTAAAGATTTTTTTTTAACAGCTTGCCTAATAAAAATAGACGTTTGACGTTAAAAATCTTTTGATTCTTGGGAACCTTTCTCTGTCCTTTCAGCTAAACCCCAGTAACATCAACAATAAAGAGAAATAATTTCCGGTTCCTACAAGACGATTGACTGTAGCTGTCCTGCAGGCTCGTGATTTTTTTCTGGCTAATTTGGCTGGAGCAGGAGTGTATAGAATCATATTTTGGAGGCTTTTGGTTCTTTTCTTCAGCCCGATGATTTTAATCCCAGTTGTTCTGGTGGGTATAGCATTTTGGAATTGAAAATTATGTGAAAGAGCAGGACCAGCAAGAAAGGTTTCTCAGACTAAGGGATGATTGCTATTTGAAGAAGGTGAAGGGAGGGCACAGGAGGCCCTACATCAAGAGTGTCTTCAGGAACTGCAATGTCTAGCTGGATCTACCTGAGGAACAGCCTGTGAGGCACCACTGCTTCATGAGGGACGCTGTCACTGAGCTTTGTCACCTATTGCAGCATCAGGGTATGGACAGCATTGCCTGTGGCTGTGAAGGTAACAGTGACCCTTAAGATAAAAGCAAAAATCCTGCGGATGCTGGAAATTGAAAACAAAAACAAAAATACCTGGAAAAACTCAGCAGGTTTGGCAGCATCTGCGGAGAGGAACACAGTTAACGTTTCAAGTCCACATGACTCTTCAACAGAACTAAGGAAAAATAGAAAAGGGGTGAAATATAAACTGGTTTAAGGGGGATGGTTGGGACAAGAAGAGCTGGATAGAGGGCCAGTGATAGGTGGAGGTAACCAAAAGATGTCACAGACAAAAGAGATGTTGAAGGTGGTGATATTATCTAAAGGCATGTGGTAATTAAGGGTAGAAAGCAGGACAAGCAAGGTACAGATAGCCCTGGTGGGGGTGGGGTGAAGGAATCAAGAAAGGCTAAAAGGTAGAGATAAAACAATGGGTGGAAATACATTTAAACATAATGGAAATAGGTGGGAAAAGAAAAATCTATATAAATTATTGGAAAAAAAACAAAAAGGAGAGGGAAAATCAGAAAGGGGGTGGGTATGGAGGAGTGAGTTCATGATCTAAAATTGTTGAACTCAATATTCAATCCGAAAGGCTGTAAAGTGCCTGTTCGGAAGATGAGGTGCTGTTCCTCCAGTTTGCGTTGAGCTTCACTGGAACAATGCAGCAGGCCAAGGACGGACATGTGGGCATGAGAGCAAGGTGGGGTGTTAAAATGGCAAGCGACAGGGAGGTTTGGGTAATACTTGTGGACAGACCGAAGTTGTTCTGCAAAGTGGTCACCCAGTCTGTGTTTGGTTTCTCCAATGTAGAGGAAACCACATTGGGAGCAACGAATGCAGTAGACTAAGTTTAAGGAAATACAGGTGAAATGCTGCTTCACTTGAAAGGAGTGTTTGGGCCCTCGGACGGTGAGGAGAGGGGAAGTAAAGGGGCAGGTATGACACCTTCTGCGGTTGCATGGGAAGGTGCCATGGGATGGGGTTGAGACATAGGGGGTGATGCAGGAGTGGACCAGGGTGTCACGGAGGGAACGATCCCTACGGAATGCCGCCAGGAATGAAAGGAAGATGTGTTTAGTGGTGTCATCATGCTGGAGTTGGCGGAAATGGCGGAGGATGATCCTTTGAATGCGGAGGCTGGTGGGGTGATAAGTGAGGACAAGGGGGACCCTATCATGGTTCTGGGAGAGAGAGGAAGGTGTGAGGGCAGATGCATGGGAGATGGGCCGGACACAGTTGAGGGCCCTGTCCAACCTCGGTTAAGTACTAGTTTACAGGGTCAGTCCAGGCTGCATCAGGTAACATTAGGGACATTACAGAATTTGCTGTAGTAAAGGGTAACTACTGCATAAGGGATGTCACAGAGGCACTTTACTTTGTGAGAAACCAATTTATCTCATTTCCCCAGAGGCCGGTAAGTGAGATGAATAAACTGGGGGCTTTGTCACGATAGCAGGTTTCTCACAGGAGCACAGGATTGTTGACTGCATTCACTTGGCCTTGCATGGCCTAGCTGAAAAGTGAGGCATAGACATCAACAAGAAGAAATTTCATTTCCTGAATGGGGCCAGCTCATGTGTGATGACAGACAGGTCATTATGCAGGTCTATACCCTGTTTCCTGGCAATAATCATGATGCCTTTATCCTGAGCCAGTACTTAATATCCTCTTCCCTTCCACCCAGACTGTTGGCTGTAAGGATGGCTGCTTGACAACAGAAAGGATCACCTGGCCAGCTGCTTCATGACTCCTGTCATGAGCCTAAGCACAAGTGTGGAGAAGCACTATAACCAGAGCCACACCTCAATCACAGCTCTGATTCAACAAGCCAGTGGCCTTGTGAAGCAGAGGTTCTGCTGCCAGGACAGGTCTGGAGGCATTCTTCAGAACAGCCCCGAGAGTCTCCACATTTGTTGCCGTGTATTACATGCTCCATGCCTGCAAAGGTGCAGCCCTTAGAGACTTCTGGGAGGAAGTAATGGTAGCGAAGGAGTAGCATTCTGAGGATGCTGATGAAGAGGAAGAGGCACTGATCCCTACCATGGCCAGAACTCTGTGATGGAGAACCACTGAGGAGAGGCTCAGTTCAATAATTTGTTCCATCTCCAATGTACCAGCAATCCCTCCTACCATTCACCCAACGTTCTTGCACCATCACATGAATACTGTCAAAGTATATACTCTTTGGGTTTGAAATGCAACATTACTACATGTTCTATCTGGCTTGCTGTAGTCATGTGATCTCTGCCACGAGGGATTTGCTTTGCAGCCAGCCATCTTAAAATCAGTGCAATAAAGGTATTCCTCTAAGAAACGCTGCAGTCTTTGAGCTCGAAACATGGTGGCGGAGTGGAGTTAAAATAAAGTTTGAAAACCTGGGCTGAACTTTGAGCGTGGTGTATGTGAATGTAATTGGCGGCCTGGAAGCGGATGTACAATCCTCTCCAAGCCACGATTGGCTGCCTTTTGCAATTTCGCACTTGGATACAAATTTATACATGTGAGAAAGACATAGTTTTAATTTTGCTAGAGTAAATTACAGTTCATACAAACTTTAATAATTTGAGGTTTGGTTCCTGATAAAGTTCTCAAAAGGGAGTTTTTATTTTAAAACGTTTGACAACAATTGACACTAATTCAAATGCTTTTTTATATTTGTAAGTCTGTTTCCAAAATATAAAGTTAATCTCAAGACTTTGGCAAAGTTTTTCAGAAATCCAATTTTTGGTAGAGCTAATGAACCGGGGATGATTTTAAAATGAAGAAGAGGTCAGACACAATCTGGTTACTTTTGAGAAAAATAAAATGTTATTTGAGGAGAAGAAGACAAGGAAGCAAAACAAACTGAATATCTGGAATCAAACAGAAATGTTTGTTTTCTGTCTTAAAAATGTTATGAGAATGTTTGTTTTACTGGACTGTAAAGTCTTTCCAGACAAACTGAACAAGATAAGATGGTAGCAATTGCATGTGTAAAATTGTATGAGGAAATGATTAAGGGTAGGAGATTTTTGTGTCTTGGGTAAATGAGTTCATTGGCCAACCAAACTTTAACTGCATGCCTTCCTATGTTCCCTTCAATTGCTGCTAACAATCTCACAAGGAGAGACTGATGCAAGGATAAACAGTGATGGTTTATTGAGGCAAAGGGCAGAGCACCAGATCATACGTGCTCACTCAGAAACCTCCAGAACTAGACTTACATTTCCCAGTTGCCTGGGCTGTACAGTGATTCATCAGTGCTGTCATATGATCAGTACACTTGCATTCTCTTAAAGGTACAGGGACCTCACTTTACCACATCCCTCCCCCTTTACTTAAAAGTACAGCTAACAAGCTTAAAACACATTAACTTTTTACACAATAACTATTTACAGGTCAAGTCTCTCAGCTTTCTCGGATGTGTTCAGCATCTCAGTTCAACAACGTTGGCTGGTTTTTCAGAGACCTCCTTTTAGGGGACAGTTGTCCACTAGATTCCTCAGTGGAAATTGGCAGGTTTGTCTCCTCAACCCCCTCGGGTCTCACAGGCCCCACCGCTGCTTCCCAATTGTGTGACCTGTCCTCTACATGTGGCACAAACTCAAGCATAAATGAAGACTGCATTTCTTCTTGTGGGACTGGTGTCCTTTTGTGAAGATGATCCACGCGTCGTCTAATTATTTGGCCATTTACACGTACATTATAGGTGAAGGATCCAGTTATGCACTCACCTCGCCCCTCAGCCATTTGGGCCCATCTCCAAAGTTCTTTGCGAGGACCACAGCTCTCACCGTGAAAGTTCTTTTGTGACTATGACCGTCGTGCCTGGCCTTCTGTGCCTCTTGGCTGTTCTCTACCCTCGTGTCTAAATTCAGTCGGAAAAGGGTCAGGCAGGTGTAGAGAAATCTCTTCATTAGTAGATCTGCAGCAGCAATGCCGGTTGTTGTGTGTCGCGTGGTCCGGTATGCAAACAAGAACCCACGGCCATCCCGGCAATTCCCATGGGTGCAATGGAGCTAACGGGGGAGCTTTTGCACCAGTTGGCATTGAGGACTGCTTTTGACCAGGGTTTTGATATCCAAGCCCATGCCTGGCCACCACAAATAACTGTGTGCAAGCATCTTGATTCTGCTAATGCACAGATGAGCTCTATGTAGCTCAGCTAATAATGGCCTTCGCCCCCACTGGGGCAAGATAACCCTTGCTCCCCAGAGTAATATGCCGTCCTGGCAGGATAGCTCATATTTGTGATCAGAATAGGACTTCATCTCCTTGGATTTAGATTCACCTGACCAACCATTCAAGACCTGCTCCCGGATATTAGACAAGTGGGTCCCGGCTTGTCCACTCACGGATTTGTCTGGTCTGAACAGGGGAGGAATCTCTAAGACAAGTTCCTGGGGAATGGGAGCCTCCCCATTATTAGCTGCCAGGGGAAGGCGGCTTATTGCATCAGCATGTGTGATTTGAGTTCCCAAACCGTGAACAACAGTGTATTCATAGGCGGCTAATATTAGTGCCCATCTCTGGATGCAGGCCAATGTGATAGGTGGTATTGCTTTATCTTCTGCAAATAATCCCAGTAGGGACTTGTGGTCAGTTATAATATGGAAATGGCGACCCTGGAGATATTGATTAAATTTCCGGACGGTGAACACAATAGATAATCCCTCCTTTTCAATCTAGAAATATCATTGCTGTGTGACATTGAGTGTGCAAAATGTATACCAATGGGTGGTTGGGAGCCATCTGCCATCCAATGTGAAATGACAGCACCTATTCCATAAGGGGACATATCACATGTTAAAATTAATTCCTTCTTGGGATCAAAGTGGACCAACAAGGCTGATGATCTTAACAATCACTTAGCTTTCAGGAAGGCATCCTGGTGCAGGGCTTGCCATCTCCATTTCTGCTTCTTCTTAAACAGGCCGTACAATGGGGCCAGCACAGTCAAGAGGTTTGGGAGGAATCGGCCGTAGTAGTTTACCAGGCCGAAGGAGGCCTTAATCTCTGTGGTATTTCTTGGGGCAGGTGCCTCGCGAATGACCTGGACCTTTTCTTCCACAGGATGCAGGCCCTGTGCATCAACCTTGTGGGCCAAGTAAACTACATCCTTAGCTTGGAACAGAAACTTTCCTCATTTTAAAGGTAGCCCCACTTGTGCAAAGCATTTGAACACCTCTTCTAGATTGGTTAAGTGTTCATCGTCAGTCAGTCCTGTGACCAATACGTCATCCAAATAAATGATAACATGGGGCAATCCTTGGAGCAAGTTATGCATCATTCTTTGGAAAATAACACATGCTAAGGAGATCCCAAAGGGTAGATGTGTGTATTGATACAATCCTTGGTGTGTATTAATGGTGACGAATTTCCTAGAGTCCTTTTCCAACTCTACCTGCCGGTAGGCTTGGCTCATACCTAATTTTGAATATGTGGTGCCCCTTAGCAACTTTGAATACAATTCCTCAATCTTGGGTATTGGGTGTCTATCAAGTTTGGCCACCTTATTGACATTTAGCTTATTGTCACCGCATAAACGCAAGCTTTGGTCCGGCTTCAGTACAGTATGGTGGGTGCTGCCCACTCAGAAAATTGTATTGATTGTAGGATGCCCAATTTTTCCAGTCTGTCCAGTTTGGTTCAACTTTGTCCCGTAGAACACAAGGGACTGGTCTGGTTCTCATAAGTCTGGGGCTTGCGTTTGGATCTATATGGACCTGGTCTGTAGCCCTTGAATCCTTCTTAACTTGTCGTTGAAAATGGAAGCATACATTTGTAACAATTCCTGTAAGCTTTTTGTTATAAGTTGAAAAATTTCGGCCCATTTGTATTAGTGTTCTTTTGTATTATTGTCGTTGACATCTTTTGATGATCTGCTTCTATCACTGCTTGTTTGTCCCCACAACCACACCCCCACTCCACCTCTCTCTCTCTCTCTCTCTCTCTCTCTCCACCCCCCACACACACACCTTAAACCAGCTTATATTTCAACTCTTTCTTGGACTCGAACTCAAGTTCTGTCGAAGGGTCATGAGGACTCGAAACGTTAACTCTTTTCTTCTCCGCCGATGCTGCCAGACCTGCTGAGTTTTTCCAGGTAATTCTGTTTTCGTTTTTGTTTTCAATTTAATCCTTTCAAGCCAGTTGCAGCCTATTAAGCTGGGGCCTCTCCAGCTCCCACTAACAAAGGCAGATTGATCATCATAAATTGCCAAGACTTGACATAACCCTTTCAAGCCTTATTTCTTCACCCGTGTATGTCCTCAGCTTTGTGTCCGAAACTTCTAACTTCTGAGGATGGGTTCCTTTACTCAGATATCTAAGTGGATGTTCTCCAATGACGGACAACAACGTTCCCATATCAACTTCCATCTTAATGTGTTGTCCGTCAACTGTAATGTCTACTTGGATTGGCTCAGTTCTACCCATTTTGAGGTTATATGATGAATGGATGTCTGATTCTATTTCTTCTGGCTCTTCCCTGAGGCATATTTCACAATTTTTCCTTCTGCCTTTTATAATATTGTTTTAGCCTTTCTTTGCAGTGGCGCCTTATGTGGCCAAAGCAATGACAGGAAAAAGCACTTGTCTTGTTTGAGTTGTCATTCGCTCACTGGAGGCCTGGATGTATTTTTCTCATTCACTTTGTGGCTTTCACTGCAGTACCATTGTTTTTCAATGGTCTGGAGCTACAGAGCGTTTCCCACCTTTCCGTGGAGTCTGAAGTTCTTGAGCCTTTTGTTGCCGGACTGTTCTCACCCATCTTGAAATTGAAATTGACCAGATGGATGGCGGCATTTTGTGTATCTTTTATAACTTTCGAATATCTAACAGCATTCTCCATCGCGGTAGCAAATTCTAATGCCTTAGTGAAATCTAGACTAGGTTGGGCTAGCAAACACCTTTGGATAGTATCTCCAATTCCGCATATCAGCCAGTCTCTCAACATATCTCTAATGGACGTTCCGAATTCGCAATGCTCAGTTAATGCCTTTAAAACAGCCACATAGTCAGCTATTGTCTCCTCTGGAAGCCTGTTCCTTGAATTGAACTTGAAGCGCTGCATAGTGACTGAGGACTTTGGTCTCCAGTAGCTCTGTACAATTTTATTAACTTGTCGAAAGTCTTCGAGTCTGAGGCACTAGGTGATGTAAGGCTATGGATCAGCCTGTACGTTTTGCTCCCACATGAGGACAAAAGAAATCACCCTTTTCTTCTCTTCCCCTGCAGTGTCTTTAGCGGTAAAAAAGAATGCTGACCAGTCATCTGCAATGGGGCTGAATGGATCGACACGCCTGAACTGTGGCAACATGAACAACTGCAAGGGGACTGAACTTCTGATAGGTTTGCCAGGTAATGACAAATTTAGGTGTTTGGCTTACCCCGGAGTGACCCTCTCTCTGGTCTTTATAATTGTCTGCCCATAGCCATTTTTCATGTATTTACCCTTTTAAAAGTATTGCCGCTTTTAAGAGCAGTCACCTTTTTTTAACTCTGTCTCTGCAGCTGTCAGCTTTTCTCTGCTGGGTTTTGTGCTCTTTTTTTGAGTTTTGGCAGGATCCCCATTATTGCAATTCTACAGGGTTTTTTTTTAAATTTCAAACTGCAGCACGGCTTTCTGCTCCCATTGCTGGCTGTCGCCTGTATTTACAAACTAAGTGCAGATTCTCTTTCCAATGCTTTTTTCACCCATCTTGAAATTTATTTTCTTTCCTTCTTTATCCTCGTTGCCACTCTTATGCCTTGGGTAAATGAGTTTGTTGGCCAATCAAACTCTAATTGCTCACCTTCCTATGTTCTCATCAATTGCTGTTTGCAATCAATAACTGGGAGAGGCTGATGTAAGAATAAACAGTGATGGTGTATTGAGACATAGGGCAGAGCACCAGATCATACATGTTCACTCAGAAACCCCCAGGACTAGACTTACAGTTCCCAGTTGCCCACGCTGTACAGTGATCTGTCAGTGCTGTCACATGATTAGTACACTTGCATTCCCTTAAAGGGACAGGTTACCTCACTTTACCACAGAGATAAAGTTAGGGGAAGAGGACACAAAATACAAACTGATAATCTGAATTTGATAATCTGGCTATCATCTGAGACATTGGAACTGCGTAGGGGGAGATAAGCAAAGATCTAGAGACAGAAAACCCCATTGACATGGAATGGGTAATATGGCCAAAAGAGTAAGGAAACATTTTAGACAATCAATGCAATAGAGAAACTGACCTTAAGAGAATCTTCGGATTATCGTGGTCAGAGGGAGTAAAAAAAAGTTAAAGGTAAAAGTATAAAGAATCTGTAGTTGAGGCAATTGAAGGGTAAGGAGAAATAATACTTAACAGCAATTTACCACAGAATGGATACGGGTAAAGGGAGAGCTGGTAAAAGGCTAATTAGATGTATTACTGACCATATTAATGTGCCTGTGAAGTACAAAAAGACCACAGGATTAACACCATGATGACAGGCATAGTTAAGCGGCTGCCAAAGAGAAGTGAAGATACTGAGCCATTGAAAGACTGGATAAGAAGGTGCATTGTAGAGTTGTGTGGCTAGTTTAAGGAATTGAGGTACGAGGTGAGACAACAGCAAGAGATATCAGACCAGGAAAGAAATGAGGAGGAGTGGCTCCCGCAGGACAGAATCAGTGCAGAAGAGGCCCTTCAGCCCATCGAGTCTGCACCGACACGTGAGAAATATGAGGACGTGCCAGAAGTGAGGGATAAGGTAATGGTGAACGTAACACCCGAGAAACCAGGTTCTGAACTCAAGTGGATAGGACTTAATGAGATAATAATGATTAGCAATACTAACGCCCTTGTGGAAGCACTGGTCACAATTGAAGCATGTTACTAACTGATCTTATCTTACAGGACTAATCGTGACCAACCAGCGAAGACTGGGAGGCCTTGTACTTGAATTGGCAGGAATGATGCTACAACAACAGCGCTAACTGACTTAATAAGTGGAGGTAAAACACCACGGCGACAGTTAACTGATATATCTTGTCCAGCATTGAGCCCTGGACCAGAGAATGGACTAGTGTTGATAAAAGTGGGCAAAACTCTGTATGATGATGTACACCATGAGCTGGTACCTGTTGTCTTAAACATCTCCGATGTTGGTTTGCCTGAGTGGTGCTTGGGTCAGACCTGAGCACTGTATGCAGCTCTGGTAAAACAAATGACAACACAGTGTGGACTAAGACCAGACATGAATAATTCAGAGCTTGACCACTGTACCAGACAGCCAGGCTTGGAACATTAACAAATTGATTAATGTAGAGAGAAACCTCTCAGATGATGTGGTCAGGAATGACGTCTGCAGCACCTATTGATCATGGATGCTCAAGCAGACACAGGAAAACTTAAGACAAATTCATGAGGGTGAGTTGCCCCTGTGGATAATAAATGAACACTTGTTTAACCTGTTACGACATAAGAATCATGATTTGACTAGTTGCCAGCTCAGAGGTCTAACACTTGTATATAGAACTGATGCTAGGTGTGTTTTGAATAATAATATGTTAATCAGCATTGTTTTGGAAATCCCAGCTATACCAGAATCAACACCCGCTAAGACATTATATTGAGTAGACTTATCTGCTTTATGCCAGCTTAAAAATGGGGGCATGTCCTCCTCACCTCCAAGGCTGCAGCTCTGGACAGAAGGCTGTGGGAACGCGCTGCGCTACACAGATCTCAGGAAGGTCTAGTGAGAGGAGCAGCCAGATTTCCAGGTAAGTAACTGCAAGCAGAGTAGCACTCCGACTCAATTGCCACTCCACCAGAAGTTACGGCCCAGCTTCTTTTGCATGTGCTTAGTATGCCCCCTTACTCTACAGTTAAGACCAACAATTAAGTTAGGAAAGTTTTAAAAAACCATCTTCATGCTTCTCAGTCTTCATTTTATCATTCCAAAAGTTTAACAGTTAAGAACTAAAGATCATCCCTTGTGCAAATAGTGCCTGACTTTTGTACCATCTTGCCTGTTCTGCTGCTCTTACAAGATTGTTCCTCTGTGGCTACATGTTGAGAGGCGGAAGGATGCTGACTTTCCACTGAGGGAACTTGGGCTATTCATGGTGAACAGCCTCGAGGACCTGTAGCTGTAAAGGGACTGACAGCCAATAGCAGCATCTCCATGTTGACCAGAACATTATGATACTCCTCCTCTTGCTCATAGGGACCAGGTGGAGGGAGCTATTGCTCTAGCCATGTGCTTCCCCATTATCTCCTTTGCTCTCTCCTCAGAGGCTGCTGAGAACCTCCATCAATTCCGGTTTTGAATAAAAATCTTAAATGTGAAAATATAGACTCACAGCTGTGATTTAAGGAGAATAACATTTTTTTATTCATTCACAGTATGTGGGCTTTGCAGGCTGGGCCAGCATTTATTGCCCATCCCTAGCTGCCCTTGAGAAGGTGGTGGTGAGCTGCCTTCTTGAACAGCTGCAGTCCCTGTGGTGTAGGTATATCCACACTGCGGTTAGGAAGGGAGTTCCAGGATTTTGACCCAGCAACAGTGAACGAACAGCGATATATTTCCAAATCAGGATGGTGAGTGACTTGGAGGGGAACTTCCAGGTGGTGCTGTTCCCATCTATCTGCTGTCCTTGTCCTTCTAGATGGTAATGGTTGTGGGTTTGGAAGGTGCTGTTGAAGGAGGTTTGGTTAACTCCTGCAGTACATCTTTAGATGGTACACACTGCTGTTACTGTACACAGGTGGTGGAGGGAGTGAATGTTTGTGGATGTGGTGCCAATCAAGTGGGCTGCTTTGTCCTGGATGGTGTCAAGCTTCTTGAGTGCACTCATCCAGGCAAGTGGGGAGTATTCCATCGCACTCCTGACTTGTGTCTTGTAGATGGTGGTCAGGCTTTTGGGAGTCAGGACTTGAGTTACACTTTGCACAAGTCCTAGCCTCTGACCTGCTCTTGTAGCTGCAGTATTTATATGGCTAGTCCAGTTTAGTATCTGGTCAATGGCAACGCCCAGGATGTTGATAGTGGAGGATTCAGTAATGGTAATGCCATTGAACATCAAGGGACGACACAATTCAATAATTGTGTAATTGCAAATAATTTGCATAAATTTATTTTTTACAGAACCCTGGGGCTGAATTTTCCAGAGTTGGAGGTGGGAGCCAAGTGTGCCATCAATTTCTTGTTACCAGCCGGTGTGCCAGTCTGCTGGCACCTTCCCTCCGGCCTATTTCTAGGAAGGTGGCAGCTGGTGCGGAGTGACTGTTGCCCACCCACTCATGGCGGGTAGCCAGTTAGGCCAATAAAGGTGCCACTTAAGTCATTCAGATCATCCTTCACATTTAAAATATCATGTGATCAATTTTGACATTAGATAGAGCTTAAATCAAGGATAGCTGGAGAGCGAGAGAGAAGCAGAAGGATTGAAGCTAAAGAGTTAAAAAGGGCATGAGGGGGAGAAGGAGAAAGACTTAAGACAGAGACATACGTAGATAGAAAGTTAAAGAAAAATAAACTGATAGCGACAGGAAAGAAAAAGACAGAGAAAACAGACGAGACAGAAACAATAGCTATGATAGCTGTTGGAGAAATAATAATATGCAAATCTAATTAGGTGATTGTGAAAGATGTATTTTTTTATGTATTTGTTGCCCAGAAAGCTTATTTCTGAAGGTTTGTTTCTTACAACGTAAACATATTGAATTTTGAAAACTTCAGGTAAGTAGTGGGGATTATTATATCACCTGCATATTAACTTTGATCTTTGCAATGTTGGATGAGAGATAAATATTGGCTATGGCATCAGAATGAACTCCACTGCTTGTCTTTGAATAGTGCTCTGGGATCTTTTGTGTGCACTTTATATATGGAATAAATGTACAGTAAACAACCATAGTATTAGAGAGCAGTTTGCACTTAAAGCTGACTTCAGGTCAAGAACCAAGTTTGACATCCAGAATCATGATGCTTAAGGGACCTGGGGCCGGTCAGAATCAGATTCTCCTGGTCCTACTCGCGCTCAATGTTGTCAGCTCCTATCCACTTTGGATTCAGATCCCAAGCTTCCTCCTAATGCCTCCAAGTTAGCTTTCATCCCAAATTATGAATTCTAGACTGTAACCATTTTTGGCAGCACCTTTTTTAGACCCAGCAATCCAAGGCACTGTGTTTATAAAGTGTTCAATCATCCACTTGTAACCCCCTAACCTCCAATTCTGTTCCTAACCAGATATTCGTCCACCAATTTTCTACATACCCAACATTAATTGCCTGAAGAAGGTGTTTATTTCACATATCCATGACTATATAAAAAAATAAATACTTCTAATCTTGAGTGCTTAAAGCTATATTTATCCTTTCTGCTTATGTGCTAATATTTCAAGTTAAATAACTTGCCTCTACATTATCCAACCCTCCCAGCATTTGAGAGTCTAGACCGTGACTCCCTTTAATGAAAACGAATCCCTCTATGTGACTTGCAGACCCATGTCTTACAAGCATCCTTGTCACTCTCTACTGGACCTTTTGTAATATATTGGTATTGTTTTGAAGGTGGAGTGCTGGAAATAGACATAATGTTGTTTTGCCCTCAGTGATCTATATAAAACATCCTTGTACCTGATTAACTTTGTTGAGAATAATTTTGCTTTGATAGGATATTTTCAGTGAAGATCCAGTAATTATCATCCTTTTTCCTTCCTCACCTTTGCTAATGATGGTTATCTTTTCATTTTGTGCACAAATTGCACACTTTACATTTAACCATGGTAAAATCCTGAGTCCAAATGTGAAATTCTACCATTGCCTTCCAAATGCCTTCTTCAGCCAGGTGTGCAGCTTAGTGTCGTATGAACATACGAACAAGGAGCAGGAGTAGGCCATTTGGCCTCTTGAGCCTGTTCCACCATTTAATAAGATCATGGCTGATCTGATAGTAAACCTCAAACCTGTATCCCACCTAACCCAGATTACCTATCACCCTCTTGCTTAGCAAGAAGCTATCCACCTTTGCCTTAAAAATATTCAAAGACTCTGCTCCCACCACCTTTTCAGGAAGAGCGTTCCAAACGCTCACAACCCTCTGAGAGGAAAACAAAATAGCATAATCTCCGTTTTAAATGGGCGACTCCTTATTTTTAAACAGTGACCTCTATTTCTAGATCCTCCCACAAAGAGGAAACATCGTCTCCACGTCCACCCTGGCAAGACCCCTCAGAATTATATGTTTCAATCAAATTGCCTCTTACTCTTTTAAACTCCAGTGGATACAATCCTGGCCTGTCCAACCTTTCCTCATAAGACAACCCACCCATTCCAGCTATTAGTCTGGTTAAACCTTTTCTGACCTGCTTCCAATATTTTGACATCCTTCCTTAAATAAGGTAATCAATACTGTATACAGTACTCCAGATGTGGTCTCACTAGTGTTCCGTATAACTCCCTACATTTGTATTCAATTCCTCTCGCAATAAATGATAATATTCTATGAGTTTTCCAATTACTTGCTGTACCTGCATACTAGCCTTTTGTGATTTATGCACTAAGACAGCCAGACCCCTTTGCATCTCAGAGCTCTGCAACCTCTCACCACTTAGATAATATGCTTCCCTTTTATTCTTCCTACCAAAATGGATAATTTTACATTTTCCCACATTATACTCCATTTGCCAGATCTTTGCCCTCTCACTTAACCTATCTATGTCATTTTGTAGCCTCCTTATGTTCTCCGCAACTTACTTTCGTACCGATCTTTGTCATCAGCAAATTTGGCAACAATCACATCCATCCCTTCATCCAAGTAATTTATATAAATTGTAAACAGTAGAGGTCCCAGCACTGATCCTGAGGCACACCACTTGTTACATCTTGCCACTTTGAAAAAGACCCACTTATGCCTACTCTCTGCTACCTGTTCACCAGCCAATCTTCTACCCATGCCAATATGTTATTCCTTATACCATGAGCTTTTATTTTCCACAATAAACTTTGATGTGGCAATTTATCAAATGCCTTATGGAAATCTAAGTCCAGTACATCCATCGGTTCCCCTTTAGAACACAGCACATGTTACTTCCTTAAAAAACTCCATTAAGTTGGTTACACATGGTTCCCCTTTCGCAAAACCATGTTGACTCTGCCTGAACTTATCTAAATGCCCTGCTATAGCTTCTAACATTTTCCCTAAGCTAAGCTAACTGGCCTGTAGTTTCCCGCTTTCTGTGTCTCTCCCTTTTTGAATAATGGAGTTATATTTGCTATCTTCCAATCTAATGAGACTTCTGAAATCCAGTAAGTTTTAGAAAATTAAAACCAATGCATCAACTATTTCACTAGCCACTTATTTTAAGACCCTAGGATGAAGCCCATCAGGACATGAGCACTTGTCAGCCTGCAGCTCCAACAAATTACTCAGTACCACTTTTCTAGTGATTGTAATTTTCCTGAATTTCTCCTTCCCTTCCATTTCCTGATTTATAGCTACTTCTGGGATGTTACTTGTATGCTCTATGGTGAAGACCGATGCAAAATACTTGTTCAATTCATCTGCCATTTCCTTGTTTTCCATTATCAATTCTCCAGACTCACTTTCTATAGGACGAATGCTTGCTTTGTTAACTCATTTTTTTTCTCTTTCTTAAATATTTATAGAAACTCTTGCTTTCTGTTTTTATATTTTTGGCTAGCTTTCTCTTGCACTCTAATTTTTCCCTCCTTATTAATCTTTTAGTCATCCTTTTGTGTTCCTTATATTCTGTCCAATCTTTTGGCCTTTCACCTATCTTCGCACAATTATATACTTTTTCTTTAAGTTTGATGCCACCTTTAACCTTTCTAGTTAATCACAGTTGCCATGTCCATCCCTTGGAAATGTTCTTACTCATTGGAATGTATCTGTTCTGTGTAGTCTGAAATATCCCCTTAAATGTTTGCCACTGCATCTCTATTACCCAATCCCTTAACCTTATTTAACAATTCACTTTAGCCACCTCTGCTTTCATGCCCTCATAATTGCCCTTATTTAAGTTTAAAAACATAGTCTTGGACCCACTCCTCTCTCCCTGAAACTGAATGTAAAATTCATTTATATTATGGTCACTGCTACCTAGGGATGCCTTCACTATGAGATCATTAATTAATCGCACAATACCAGGTTAGCATAGCCGTCTCTCTGGTTGGCTCCAGAACACACTGTTTTAAGAAAGTATCCCAGAAACATTTTATGAACTCCTCCTCATCTAGGCTACCTTTGCCCATCTGAATGTTCCAGTCTATATGTAGATCAAAATCTCCCATGATTATCACCATGCCTTTCTGACAAGCTCCCATTATTTCTTCCTTTGTGCTCAATCCTACCATGAGGTTACTGTTAGGGGGCCTGTACATGACTTCCACAAGTGACTTCTTACCTTTACCATGCCTCACCTCAACCCGAACCGCCTCTATATCCTGGTTTCCTGAACTTAGGTCATCCCTCTCTATTGTGCTAATACCATCATTAACTAACAGAGCCACCTCTCCACCTTTTCCTGTCTTTCCTAAATGTCTTATACTCTTTAATATTCAGGTCCCAATCCATGTCCTCCTGCAGCCATAATGACTATCAAATCATACTTATTTACTTCTACCTCTCAGTGTGCTCTTAGTTCATCTGTTTTGTTTCGAATGCTTTATGTATTCAGATACAGAGCCTTTGGTTTTATCCTTTTATTCTTTTAATAATCTCTAGTCTCATTGTTGATTTACTGTTAGATTTGTACTCTCTATCCCTTCCTGTCACCATCTGTTTTTCATTTCCCATAATAATACTTTTCCCTTTTGTCTTGTCTCTACTCTTTGATTTACCACACCTTCCCAAATTTGTACCCTTGCCCCCACTACTTAATTTAAAACCCTCCCTACTTCCCTAGTTATGTAGCTCGCAAGAACGCTGGTTCCAGCATGGTTCAGGTGTAGGCCGTCCCAATGGTACAGATCCCATTTTCCCCAATACTGGTGCCAGTGCCCCAGGAACCAGAACCCACTTCTCCCACACCAGACTTTGAGCCATGCATTCATTTCCCTAATCTGATAAATCCTACGCCAATTTGCAATTGGCTCAGGTAATAATCCAGAGATTATGAACTTCTTAATTTAGTGCCAAACCCCTCATGCTGACTACGCAGAAGCTTCTTCTTTGTCCTGCCTACATCATTGGTACCAACATAGAACATGGTGACTGGGTTCCCTCCCTCCCACTGCAAGTTCCTCTCCAGACCTGAGCAGATATCCCGAACCTTGGCACTGGGCAGGCAACACAGCCATCTGGACTCATGCTCTCTGCCACAGAGAACAGTGTAAATCCCTCTGGCTGTACTGCCCCCACTACCACACATTCCTTGTAACTCCCCCCGCTTGAATGGCTTCCTGTTCCACGGTGCCATGGCCAGTTAGTTCATCCACTCTGAAGCCATCACTCTCATTCAAACATGCTGAGAAAACCTCAAACCTGTTGGACAATTGCAAGGGCCGAGGCTCCTGCACTCCTGCCCTCTGGGTCCCCTCACTTGCCTCACTTACAGTCACACCCTCCTGTCCTTGATCACTGACCAAATCAGAAGGCTCTGTCCTAAGGAGTCTGACCACATCCTGGAATAAAGTATCCAGGTAACTTCCCCCTGCCCGATATGCCACAGTGTCTGCAACTCAGCCTCCAGCTCAATAACTTGAAGTCGAAGTTCCTGTAGCCGCAAGCACTAACTGCAGATGTGTTTGCCCTGGATCACACCGGTATCCAGAAGCTCCCACATCCTGCAATTGCAGCACTTCACCTGACCTGCCATCTCCAATATGTGTTAATTCATTAATGATTGCTAATGAATTATGAATTAATTAAGCCTATACCTCCCAATAGGTTTAGGCACTGCCAGTAAAACTTACAATACTGATAAAGCTAATAATACCTGTCACTGGTTACCTACTCCTTCTGGTGCACCAAAGTGGAAATCAAATACTGGAGGCTAGAAAAGAGTAGAAGAAAAATAGTATCTCCTCCTCCCTTCAGCGAACTCTCCACTCAGCACACTTTACTTCTTAAAGTAAACCTTACCTCAGGCTCCTCTTTTCCCCAATGTACCATATTCCCACTTTGAACCAAATTCCCAAATATACTCACTCGGTCTCCGTCTCACTCAGGCTGAAGTCTCTCCTCATTGACCATGCTTCTCTTACTGACTCCATAAATTTTACCTAATTAATAAAAACCAACCAGATCATCATGGTTAGAACTGTTAACATTCGCAAATGAAGATTAATGGAACTAAGGTTGGTAGAGGAAGTTGAAGTATAGATCAGCTATGATCGAACTGAATGGCAGAATAGGCTGGAGGAGAAGAATGGCCTCCCCTTTTCCTGTGTTCCCAAATATATTTTCCTTCTGGATTTCCAGCATCCACATCAAGAACATTTCAGTGGATGAAGAGAAGAACCTGCTTATGTATAATGGAGCCGTTATTCTGTGTGGGATACCCTCGGAATGCCAGATGAACAATGTGAATAAGGCAGAAGGGGACATTTCTAACTTCATCCCTCCCTTTACAAAGCAAATAGCATTTGATCGCCCTATGGCAGAGGGGCTAAATAATAAGGCATCTATTGTCTGCCCTAGGCCCCCAGAGGCTAACCCAGAGGTGGTCCTGTGCATGGCTGAAAATGTTCGTGTGAGCACTGTTGCATTTTGGAAATCAACTCCAGAACTTTAATGATCAATGAGGACCTCTTGGTTCTTGATCTCCATCAGCAGCCAGAAGGTGATCAAGGTTAGACATTCATTGCAGGGCTGAGTCCTTTAGCTGCCATTACTTTCCAGGCTTTGCCAGGAGTTGAGTCTGTACAATAAGCACTCCAGGACCATGTGATTACCTGGGTGGAAAGTCCTTATGATCCCCACTTTCAGATGAGATGTTAAACGGAGAACAACCCCACAACTGCTTGGTTGTTTGTGAAAGATCCCAAAGCACAATTTCAGAGAAGAACAGGGGACTTCTCCCTGGTTTCTTGGTCAATATTTATCCCTCATAAACATCAAGGCCAGGATGTTCCCGTCAGTGATTTGGGGGCGGGGCCCACTCGCTGACAGGAAAATGACTCGGGATGACATCGGGAGGAACCCCTGGCGTCATCCCAGTCCCTTTAAATTTTCAGGAAGGCGGGCAGTGAAGTTAAGGCCATTGACAGGCTAATTAAGATTGTTAAAGACCCTGCCCGTCCAACCTTAAGGCTGGTGGGCAGGCCAGGAGCCCCAGCGGGCTCCTGGTAACACATGAAACCTCATCCACTGGCAGGATAAGGGTACATGTCCGTTTTTAAAAAGTTTCATAAAGTTTGTGTTTCTTATTAACATGTCCCATTTCGTGTGACGTTGTTACATGAGGACATGTTAATAATTTAAATACTTTTCTATTTTTGGAGTTTTTTTTACCTGTCAGTAATCTCCCTGAGACAGCACTTGGTCTCAGGGAGCAGTGTGCTCTTTCACGCGCATGTGCGACAGAACGCGCTCTGGCAGTTGGGGATCCCCTGTTGGACAGGCCGCTGGGTGGGCCTTAATTGGCCCGCCCACTCAAAATGGCGGCGGGCCCAGTTTCGGCGGCGGAGTTCGGCTGCCTGCCTGCCGCCGAGCCGATGGGGTCTACCCGCCAACCGGGGGCAAAATTCTGCCCCATAGAAACAGATTATCTGCTCGTTATCACACAGCTGTTTTTGGGCATTTGCTGTATGCCAATTGGCTACCTTGTTTCCTACATTACAACAGTGAGTACACTTTAAAAAGTACTTCACTGGCTGCAAACTGCTTTGTGACATCTGGGCGTTGTGAACAGTGCTATACAAATGTAAGTCCCAGCAATCCTGAGGGTGCACAGAAGGATCATACATCGGATAGACTGGTTCTGTCTTTTTTCCTTTGATAGTATAGTGGAGGTCATCTTTTTATTGTGTGTGCTGTTTCCTTCTGTGATGTGCCTAACATTTATCCACATTAATATCCAGGGCAGGGGATTTCGAGGAAAGCCTACGTTCTGCTGTACTTGACAAAAGGGTATCTGCATGGTCTCCATAGTGCAGTGAGATTTATAAAGTAACTGGTAGCTGAAGTGGATCTCAGAGGTTTGTGAATGCACTAATTTTGGCCCCTGATATTTGAGAGGTTTTTGGACAGGGGAGGTCAGTTATGGTTAGAAAACCACTAAAAAGGGGTTTCCCGAATGTTAAACAGTTTTCATCCACACAGCATCTTTTATCTCTCTCTGCAGCCTGACAGACAGGCGGATGCATGGGAAAAGCCTGCGGCCAAAGGACACAGTGGGGGAGTAGGTACTGTGGAAGCAAGATGTAATGGTCAGGCAGGTTGTGGGGTGCACAAGCTGACAGTCTGAGGCTGCAGGATCATGAGAGGTTTGTAGATAAGCCTGATGGGCTGCCTAGTGTTCCTTCTGTCACGTGGCTGACTAGAAATCTCTCTTGCTTCTACCATCTGCCACTGGTGTGTGTTGGAGGCCTTTTCAGTTTGGTACTCAACCTGCTTCGCTGCATCTTGAACATATCTTCCTTGGCCATCAATTCCTGACATGGGACTTGAACCTCAACTCTGGCTCAGAGGCAGCAGCACTATCCACTGCACCACAAGTCCTACTGGGTTAATTTACAGAGACATAAATCTAGTGTTGTTCAACCGAGTTTGGCTTCCAAACATCAGCATGTGCCAAGCTGTACAACAATGTTTACACGTGTAGATCACCATTTTTATCTGTTTTAATTTTCTAACCTCACTGTTCGTCGATCCACATCACCAAAGGCAATTGACAGGCATAAAAATGTAATTGAAAAATGTTAACATTGTGCATAAGACGTTCTTTAATGGCAGATATAGCAAGGAAATAGAATGGTGAGGCCAATGCCCACTTTTCTGCCCACACCTTGATTTCCCTCGCTGCCCCACCCACTGAGACTGCAGCTGGCATCCCAATGTGCCAGCTGCAAATATGGGTGGCATGGGGCAGCTGGACTCCCATCCCATTTCCCTTGCACCTACCCCTGTTCCTGCCCCTGGATGAGACTGCCTGGTGAAAGAGGTGGTAAACCCAGAGTGGAGACCATAATAGCCATTAATGTGGTGACAAGGCTTAGCAGAGTATTAGTATTTCCCTCCAATCTTGTCCTCACTGACTTAGCTCAGTCTCTGTTAAGCCCTACAAAGAAAGATATAGGGGGCACTGGTCACCAAACCTAATTTGTTCACATTAAGTACTATAAAAAAACATGCTCATTTGATTTTCATCTTTACCTTTTTTTTCTTTCCAGCAGTTCCTGACTCTCTTCAGCTTAGATTAAATGGAATTCTGCCACTGTTACATTCCCTTTCAAAGTTCTTGCCATTCCCTTCTCAAAAAAGTGCCTGTGTCCCTCTCTTTGTAAATTACTGCAGCATCTTCAGTATCTTTTTCCCCACCAAAGCCCTTCAACATGTTGTTGCCTTCCTGATCTTGCTGCATCTCCCCATCCTGAGGGCTGCAGTGGTTGAGACAGGGACCTGAAATTTAAGTCCGTGGATTTCTTTTAATTGGGGCTTGGGGACCAAGATTGAATGGGGCTTACCTGTTCTAAAAAGGGGATTGTTCCCTGCATTCAGTTCAGGGCTAGATGGCACTACCCAAATTCACCCTCATCATCTTTAGAAGGTATATTTTAATCCCTGAAAATTTATTTTTAATTGCCATGATTGTTCAGCTTATGAAATGCTCTTCTTACTTAATTCAAGTCCTTGAGAACCTCTGATATCCTCCAATGAATTTCCCTTTTGGAGGGAGAGCAGAGCCCACAATAGAATTTTAGATTTATATGTTTAACATGAACATATGCTTATAGTAAATTCAAAACCCTGTACAGCACTATTATCACAGCAACCATGGCAGGGCATCTGTCTCATTCTTTTATTCAGACAGGCATATCATTTCTCAAGGTGACTGAGCACGGTTGAATCAAGCAGGTTAATGAATAAACTGATAGAATCAGCAGCAGTTAATCAAACTGCAAGCCTGTTAATCCAATGAGCCTTTTGGAACAAGAATAAGGAGGGATTTGGCCATCAGGAGTTTCACACACCTTTTGTGAGGTGTATTGCCTCGCCTCGCTCACAACACAGGTACAGTGAAATCGAGATGAGTCAAACACAGATGATGCAAAATTCCGGTAATGCCAAAGTCGTAATCATTCCAGCTGGCAGAATAATAAATCCCATAGAACGAAGCCGGTGATAAGCCAAAATTCCACACTGGTTACTCCTGATAAGCCGAATTTATCTAAATTTGCCATGTGACCATGTCATCCAATAAGAGCGGAGTTGGAGCATAGAAGAGTGCAAAATCATGGAGTGCTGATCAAGCCATCATTTGATAGCAAGATCTCCATGTGAAAGGATGTGAAAAACCTGGGAGACTGGCTAAACCCGTGAAAGAGTTAAAGTGTTGTTGATCGGAGAGAATGTAAAGTAGATACAGCAAGTGGAAAACTGTGGCATGAAGCATAGCATAAAGATAATGGAGTTATTCTGAAGCCAACTCCTGGCCTTTTTCAATGCAAAGTCCCAGCCTTTTGCAAGGTCAGGTCATTGTAGTATGTGAACAAATTGAATAAAGAGTTTTTCAAACATTTAGAGCATTTCCTTGTGCTCCAGAACTTGCTACGCCCCTAGCCAAGCTGTTCCAGAACAGATACAACACTGGCATCTACCCAGCAATGTGGAAAACTGCCCATGTATGTCCTGTACACAAAAAAACAGGACAAATCAAATCCATCCAATTACTGCCCCATCTGTTTAATCTTGGTCATCAGTAAAGTGATGGAAGGGGTCATCAAAACTGCTATCAAGCAGCACTTGCTTAGGATCAACCTGCTCATTGACGCTCAGTTTGGGTTCTGCCAGGATCACTCAGCTCCTGACCTCATTACAGCCTTAGTTCAAACATGGACAAAAGAGCTGAACTCCTGAGGTGAGGTGAGGGTGACTGCCCTTGACATCATGGCAGCATTTGGCCAAGCTTGGCATCAAGGAGCCCTAGAAAAATTAGAGTCAATGAGAATCAGGGGAAAAACTCTCTGCTGTTTGCAGTCATACTTAGCACAAAGGAAGATGGTTGTGGTTGTTGGAGGTCAGTCATCTCAGTTCCAGGACATCACTGCAAGTGTTCCTCAGGGTAGTGTCCTAGCCCCAACCATCTTCAGCTGCTTCTTCAATGGCCCTCCTTCCATCACAAGATCAGAAGTGGGGATGTTCGCTGATGATTGCACAGTGTATCACACCATTCTCTCCACTTGTTCCACTGCATTCTCGTCCAGCTGTTCTGCTGTGTTATAGTCAAAGCATTGAAGAAAAAATTGATGTAAAGTTGTGCTTCAGGGAGCTTGCTCCAGGTTACAATACTCTCCACTTGCCTGGATGAATGCAGATCCAACAACACTCGCCTACAAGATGCACTGCAGGAATTCACCAAGGCTCCCTACACAGCACCTTCCAAACCCATGACCACTACCATATAGAAGGACAAGGGCAGCAGTTAGTTGGGAACACCACCACCTGAAAGTTCCCCTTCAAGCCACTCACCATCCTGACTTGGAAATATATTTCCATTCCTTCACTGTCACTGGATCAAAACCCTGGAACTCCCTCCCTAACAGCACAGTGGGTGTACCTACAACACATGGGCTGCAGCAGTGCAGGAAGGTAGCTCACCACCACCTTCTCAAGGGCAATTAGGGATGGGTGATACATGCTGGCCTAGCCAGTGACACCCACATCTCATGAATGAATAATAAAAACAAACTGCTTTACTGTGTTTTCATTTGGCATTTGAACCTATTCTTTTTGACATGGACTGCGTTTGTAGGCATATTGGGTTAAACAGAGACACATTTGGAGGCAGTTTTCCTGGGATTCAACTCATCGAGATTTTACTCTAGCTCAAAAAGGCAGGAGACAGTGTCAGCCACGCCTTTGCCGATCCAGTCATGGGGTCTGACAACCCTTAGGCCAATAGGCAGAGAGGTAGAATGTCAAAATACACTCTGGAAATTTGGGTGCTCTTGCTCTCCAATAGGCTCCACCTACACCATGATCAGTTTCTCCTCTCTTGATTGTACAGAAGTTTTCAATGTGAGAGCACCTGGCAGTCCCTGCAAACTGATCCGAGCCCATCTGACATGGGAACCACATTAGCTGGCAGTGACTTGTGGCAGCCAACCTTCTGCCCTATTTCTTTTCTGAAGAGAACCATTTGGACAAAACACCAGGCTAATTAAAAATGTTGAAAAGGGCAGTTACTGTTAAGAAAGGGAAGATGGCGAGAAGGATTAGGGTGACAGTCACAATTGGTTATAAATATAATAGTTGTGCAAAACCCTTTCCATGCTACTAGAATTGAGGTTTTTGTAATAAGGGATGATGGTGAGAAGGGCTGTGGTTAGCTGCAGAGTGAGTTTTCCGGAGTTTATCCTTATTCCAGAAGACGGGAAAGGTGAAGGAATGGGATGAAGATGTTGTTCTGGATGACATGACCATGAGAGGGCTTCCAAGATGAGGTTTCTCTGGATAGTTTGGCAGTTGTGGCCTGACTGTCCCTGAGCTCAGACGGAGCTTCATTTTCCTCAACTATTGTGTCCTCTTGGTTCTCCTCTACTTGCTTTGCTTCTTGCTCCTCCAGATGGATTCACCTGTCAGTGTTGGTTAAGGAGCAGTCCACTGACAACCCAAATTACACTCTTTAATTTTCTTTCATATCAGAGTGTAATGCGAGTGACTGATTCATACTCACTTTACAGAATTGCTCCAGAAGAATTTCTATCCCATTGGCCTTAAAGAAGTTCCTATTTTAAAAGAAAAAGAACAACAGACTTGCATGTAGCACCCTTCATGACCCGAGACTGTCCCAAAGCACTTAACAGCTAGTGCAGTGCCTCTTCACTGTTGTAACATAGGAAACAATTAGGTTTGAAAAGGATGCAATACTACATCAGTTTGCCCAATAAGGCCAAAATTATTTGATTTACTGTATCAATGGCATGTGAAAATGCATAAAATAAACTATTATATGGCTTGAGGTGTTATAAATATATTATACTTTTTTTCTCAATGTTTTATTAAATATATAAATCATTTTTGTACATTCTGAAAGTCCTTGCAGTTTACTAAAGATTTACAACAGATTGATGCTTCTCTTTGGTGTATGGAAGCAATTTCTGTAGAATACAATCATTCAGAGCCAAGGATCCTGGGCATTCTTTGGCCATATGGTACAACAGTACTCGCTTGGAGACCCACCAAGCCTGTCTGATTGCCCATTAGTTGATCATTTTCACTGACAGGTAGATATTAGACCTTGTCAAACTATTCCTGTTAGGCCTGCATTCTGTATCCCGTCAATAATTGGCTGCCTTTTCCACTGCATTCCTGTTCAGCTGTTCTGCCATGTTACAATCAAAGCATTGAAGAAAAAATTGGTGTGAGGATGTGCTTCAGGGAGCCTGCTTCAGTTTGTATTTGTAATTCAAATCCTAAGGTCACCTAGAACTGCCTGTCTCATACTGAACTTGTGTGTTAGCCAGTTCTTCCAATAATAGTTCTCCATGGCAGCAAATCTCACTGTTTCACTGGCCATTAAAGATAATCCCACAGCTGAGTTAATAAAATAATGACATTTTTTCAGGCCTATATTGCATCTGGCATGTAATATTTTATGTTGTCTGTGATAGCTAAAATCACTTGTTGCTCATAATCAAGAAGTGCCCTTTGAGACAAGTGGCTTTCCAAATAAACAGTAGGTTTCATTTCTTCCCTATTACTGTACGAGCATTCCAGATCATCTTCCTGAGGCATTGACTCATTCTGCACTAGCTCTCCAACTACCTTAGCCATTTTTTAATACTTGAGTCTACAAGGAAGGACTAATTTTCCAGGTTCTCTGGCCCAGGAGCTGAGCATTGTGCAGATTTTAAGGTTGGGGAAAAGGAGATGAAGACTTGGATCCTCAGAGCTATTCCCATTTAATGCCACCACAGGGTTTCTGGGGTTCTCCTACTGGTGTTCTTTCAGTCTTGAACTGCAATTTCTGGGTGTCATGCTCGCTGGAACTTCAAGCATGGAAGTGCCCTAAATGTGGCACAGTGACCTGCCCCCAAACCCCACCAGCCAGGGGGTTCTTGAAGGTTCTGAAGAAGCAGTTCAAAAATCTGCAGATAAGTAATACAATATACCCTCTCCCAGCCCAAGAATTTCAATGGACAATCAAGACCTTTTGACCGCTGACCTCCATTGACAACCAGAAAGTCTCCACCCCTGAGGGCAAAGAGGTGGTTTTCCTGGCCCTACCATTAGTGCAAAGGCCTGCCATGAGTGGGTCTGTGCCATGGCTGTATCTGGGCTATTTAATCTACCCCAGGCAGGAAATACATATGCCCATGGATTTGAATTGGCGCAGTGCACTACAAGTGTGCTGCCCCTGTTTAGTGCCTGAGCAGGGTGAGAAGGACAACAGTTACTTGCCTTATAAAGCAACTTTAATGCAGAAAAACGCTACACAATTCACTTTACAAACGCACAAGGGGAAAAAAATGGATGCCAAAAAAACCAAAGAAGGAAGACCGGTCTAAAGCTTTGTCAAAAATGGGAGTGTTAAAGGGACTCTTAAAGCAGTTGGAGAGCTGGAGGGGCTTACAGAAAGAATTGCCAAATGCTAGGTCAAGGTAACTGAAGGCATAGCCACTAAGGGGCAAAGGAAGAATATGCAAGAGGTTAAAGATGGAGGAACTGAGAGGTTGAGGTTTTGTAGAGCTGCTGTGGCCATGGAGGAATATTTATATAGGATGAGAATTTTAATTTGAGGTTTTGAGGTAAGCTAGTGCAGGGTGGTGGAGGGGGATCTTGGCATGGTGTGAGATAAGACAGCAGCAGCATTTTTGGATGAGCTGAAGATTGGAGGGTGGAGGTTGGGAGGATGACCAGGAGAACATTAGGTCAAAGGCACGGATGAGTTCCAACTCCCTAGCTCACAACTCCCAGTTTGTGATCAAGGTACTATTTTGATTTGTATGGCTCAGCTCCACTTTGGATAGTGTATTTACTTAAAGAACAACCGTGCCTTTTCTCAATTTGAATTGATCAAAGAATAAAATCTCCCCCAACAAGCTTGCCTTCAGGTAAAATTACATGAATATGCTGCTGTCTGACAAAATTGTGCAATCTTTTCTTCTGAATTAGCTCCAGAAGTACCACTTGTAGAAATCATTGTGTGCAACCACAGACACCATAAAGCATAAGAACTACTGACTTCCTTCTGATTTCTTATTCATTTTCAGAAGGCACACAATAAACCATAACAAGTGCAGCAATAATAAAACACTCCAAAGAAATGATTTGTCTCTTACAATCCAATAGATTTAAAACTGGCAGAAGTGGAAGTGTTCCAGGTCACATATCACTCATACAGGACAATGTGAGGTCTATTGACAGCCTTCCCAAATGCTTTTAATGAAAGAATTGTGCTTGCCTCTGAAAATTGTTTAAAAAAATTAAATTAGCACTTTGATATTTACATTTTATTTTTCATTTTTTCTATGCCCAATCAGTTTACTCCTGTGGTACTTATAGCAATGCAGCACTCAGTATTGTAAGTGTCAAGCCCTATGTGCTCAAGCCTGGGATAGAGGCTTGAACCCAACATCTTGTGAGCCAAAGGCTGAGCAGAACTGACAGTAGCTTAGAGCAACAACATAAAGGTATTTATCAATAAAAGATAAAAACAAAAATGGCACAAGAAATGATAACAGAGGTATTGCCCAATACACGAGACCAGGAATATGAAATAATTGCACAATATATTATACAATCACAGGGTTAGCTAAACAGCTTCACAGAGGAAGAAATAGGTCATAAAAAACAGAACAATTTTACTGCAAACCATGAGTTCATATCAATACCAGGTACAGTTCTGAAAATAAAATCCCTTTCTGTAATGTTACACTGCTGTTCCCAACTCTTACCCTGACAGTTTGCACTAAATTTTAAGTGATCATCTTATATTATTTAATCACCGCAGAGAAATGAAAAAGACAATATACAAGGAAAAACTTAGCATGTTCCATGTTTTATCAAAATCATTTTGCACTAAATGGGCCCCTTTGTTTCTATTGGCAATCAGAACAAATAATCAAAACCTGTTGAGCCCAAAGAAAGCCATTTAAAAAACATAACAGTGAGAAATAGCATCCATTCCAGTAAACAACCAATACAATCACAACCACACCACCCCCTCCACTTCTGTCTGTCTCTCTCTCTCTCTCTCTCTCTCTCTCCTCCCCCCCACCTTAAACCAGCTTATATTTCGATTCTTTCTTGGACTCAAACTCAAGTTCTGTCGAAAGGTCATGAGGACTCGAAACGTCAACTCTTTTCTTCTCCGCCGATGCTGCCAGACCTGCTGAGTTTTTCCAGGTAATTCTGTTTTTGATTTGAATACAATTACAATTACTGACTTTGACGAAGAGACTGAAACTAATGTATCCGAGTTTGCTGGAAGAATAGATAGATAGATCCAAAAAGTGTGAAAAGCCTCCAGCCTCCATGTATCAAGTTGCTGTCTCCAGGACCTGTAGCTAAGTGAATCCATTTTAAATATCATTGTCCAGTGTATTGTGTGCCTGAGTCTGCTGAAATCTATGCTGTTTTACTGTTGACTTAACAGAGGTGTAACTGGCAGATAGATTAACTAGGGGATTTGGAGTTATCATAGTAGTAATTTGTAGACCTATGTATGTGCTTAAAATCATTTATTTTATTAATAAATGTTTAATTTAGCTTTGTAAAAAACCTCTAAGACTCTGTTGGCTTATTACTACTGAATTCAAGGCATGCATCTTGAAATAAAGATACAAATTGCAAAACAGTTGTGACAGCTGTTTCAAATGTCCCTCTGGGATTGGAGCAGCTCAGCATTTACCATTCACTGTTCCAGAACAATTCACATGTTCCTCATACTTACCCTGAATGTTAGAGTATAAGATACATATTGTAAATTGTTTTATTTTTCTGAACTTGTATAGTAAAGTTTGTTTTTGTTTGTTCAAAATCGTGGCTTTATTCCAAAAGCAGGTGTCTTGAATTTCAACCTTTATCTACTTTAAACAAAAAGTTATTGGTCCCTAACCAGATCTCCCTCCGCATTCTGAGGTCCAGCCAGGGGTCGTAACAGCAGATACAAACTTAGCCTGCCAACCTTTTCTCATAAGACAACCGGTCAAATGCAAGTATTAGTCTAGCAAACTTTCTCTGAACTGCTTCCAGTTCATTTACATCCTTCCTCAAATAAGGAGACCAAAACAGGGAGGGAGGGTTTGCATGGAAGGGTGGAACAGTGGCCGAGCAAAGGTGGAAAGGAGAGTGCAAGGTGTCTGGGTGCCCTTTAAACATGGCGCCCGGATCTTCGACCCCTGAGATGGCAACGGGAACAGTGACCTCCTGCCTGCCCCAGTCATGAGAATCCTTGCAGATGCATATATAATGAGCTGAAAAGCGCAAGATTGCCCACAGTCAGCCATTGTCCCCAAGTAGAAATCAGACTCACTTCCAAAGCCCCCAACGAAACTTAGACCCCAGAACAGAAATGGCCAATGTGTGGATGAAGTCAAAATGATTTAGAGGCTTTTGTTACTATCAACATTATACACCCAAAGAAAAGTGGCAAACACACACTCACAGCCAAAGCTGACTTCGGAATGAGCATGAATATCCTACCAGTCAGAATTCTGAAGGATGTGTGTCCGGATTGCTAGACATCAATGATACAATCTACAACAGACAAACTGTGCACAATGGGTCACCCATTCATTGCACAAGTAGAGTGACATTGAAATGCAGCCGTGGTAAGTCTACATGGAAATCACAAGAAAATTACCTGGTGGACACAATTGGATCAGCAGTAAAATGATTACCAGCATGTACGGAGCTCAACATTGTGGCCATGCACAAGATCACCAAGATACCGATCACAACAGGAGAGACTGAAGATAAGCACATTAAATCAGTCCATGATTCACAACAGATGTACCCTGACAGATTCGACCGCCATAGGGAACTTCAGGAGTGACGCTGTACTCTACCTCAGAGAAGATGCAATTCTATCAATCAACCCTCTGAGAAAGTGCACTGTGCACATTCAGGAGATGCTAAAGAGTGAGTTGGATGACATGGAGCGTAATGGCATTGTCCATCATGTGCATCAGCACACTGACTGGTGCATTCTGAAAAAGAATGACACAATCCAGGTATGCTTAGACCCAAGACACTGAAACCTTGCTCTAAAGAGATGCTCAAACAAGATTCCATAATCTGAGGAATTGAATCCCAAATTCACAGGAGCAAAGCTTTTCCCCAAGTTGGACGCCAAATATAGATATTGGTCGGTTCACTTGGCAGGGGGATCTCAAGAGGTCACGACTTTCAGGACACGATTCAGAAGTTACTGCTTCCAGAGATTACCCTTTGGTTTATCCATCAGTCAGGATCTGTTAAAGCAGCATATGGACACAATCACAGAAAATATTTCTGGATTTGTATGCATTGCCAATGATGTTGCAGTGATGGACAAAATAAAAGAGGATCATGACGGAAATCTGCACTCACTGATAGCAGCAGCTCATCATGAAGGACTCATCTTCAATAGCAAGAAATGTGGTTTAGTTTGACCATTTCTCTCCTATCTATTCAAGCTCCAGGATCCATCTTGACCCAGGCAAACTCGAAGACAGGCCTACTCCCCAGGACAAAGAGCACTTGCAGAGATGTGGCGGATTTTTCAACTTTTCAGCATACATACCCATCTTTGCCAATAGATCATCACCACTTCGAGAGCTGCTAAGGAAGGATGTTCCATATGTATGGCAGGAGGACCATCAACACATTTTCAAATCAATTAAACAGGCATTGCCTGCAGAGGCATCTGTTCTACAATTTTACGAACCAAGGAAGGAAATGATCTTAGAGGTTCACAGATCTCAAAAAGGGTTAGGAGGTGCATTATGCAAGATGGAAAATCAATCATTACTATTCCAAAAGTCTATCACAAGTACAATCAAATTATTTGGACATTGAGCATGAGACACTTGCTCTGGTATTCGTTATCACAAGGTTCCACACATGCCTATTGGTAAACGATTCATTGTGGAAACTGACCACAAAGTATTTTGGAAATGATTTGGTGCAAGTCACTGACAAGTGCACCAGCCAGACTGCGGAGGCTTCTGATAAAAATACAGGACTACGACTTCAAAGTCCATTACAAACCTAGTAGCAAATAAAGGTCACATCGGACACACTGAGCAGATTACCCAGTCCAAAAAGGACTGTGGATGTTCACAAGACCTACAAGTAGACAACTTAGCGATGCAGAAGTTGTATTCAACATCAATCTGATGAATTTTGGTCAACACAAGTGCAACCAGCTTTAGGAGGAAACAGTAAATGATCCACGACTGAAGGTATTATGTAGAGTAGTAGTGAAAGTTTGTATTGATATGATACACCCTCAGGCATTTTTGGCCATACCTAGGTGAACTAGGTATTTCAAGAGGTATGAATTTCAAGGGAAAACAAGTGCCTGTACCCGAAGGACATATTGTCACAGTTACACCAGTGACATATGGTTATACAGCAAGGTGCCTGGCAAAGTATGCTGCTTATTGGCCAGAGATCAGCAACAATATCGAGAAGACAGTGAGCATGTGCAGAGCATGCCAGATACACCATTGGCTCAAAGATTCTTCACTAAGCTCATGAAGTTGTACCCTTGGTTGAAAATCGCAACAGATTTATTCACTATCCATGGCGATTAATTTCTCCTTGTCACTGACTACTTTTTCAAGTTTCAAATCATCGGACATTTGAAGGATTCCTCAAGTGCGTCCATGGCAGACATAATGAGTTCAGTTTTCAGCTTGTTCGGCACACCTGGAGAGATCATATCAGACAAGAGGCACAGTACACTGGCAGACCTTTTAGGGACATGTATGCTAAATGGAGCATAAACCATGTGACAGCCTTGCCACACTATCTCAGATCCAACAGTCTCGCTGAGCAAATGGCTCGCACTGTTAAGTCATTCATCATAAAGTGCAGGGAAACAAAATAAGATCTCTGTATTGCCATGTTACATTTAAGAGTAACACCTTTGACATGAGCTTACTATTACCAGCAGAAATGATTTTCAGGAGGCAGGTTAGGACATCCTGCCAAGCCAGCACCTGTCCCGTTTCTCATTTAGGGCTGAGATGAGGAGAAACTTCTTCACTCAGACGGTGGTGCACCTGTAGAATTCTCTACCACAGAGAGCTGTAGAAGCTAAGTCACTAAATATATTTAAGAAGGAAATAGATTTCTAGACTTTAAAAGTGTCAAGAGGCATGGTGAGAGAGCAGGAGTATGGCATTGAGATAGAGGATCAGCCATGATCATATTGAATGGCAGAGCAGGCTTGGACAGGCAAATGACCTAGTCCTGCTTCTATTTTCTATGCTTCTATGTTTTTGCAGAATCTGGGAGGATTGTTAAACCACCTGTACATTATACAGATTTTAAACTCTTAGATTCTTAAATCCTTATACTCTTGAATAGAGATTTATTTTTTGTGCACATAGTTTTCATAACTACACTGACGTATATGTATTTTCACTCTTAATGTATGTAGTGTTATCTTGGAAAAAGGGGATGTTGTGATATCACTTTAAGAGAGAATGTGCTAATGAGTAAGTAGCCAGGATGTAAATCATGTAACTGGCAGAGTTATTATTCGGAGTAACTTTCAGTTTAGCTAGCAGCATGTGGTGTGAAGCAGTTGCAGCTAACACGTTCCTGTTAACAATAGCAGTTGAATCTTTATAGTAAATCCATCTGCTAAGCAAACTTGTACTGCATTTTCAAATAAATAAAACCTATGGTTAGTTTACCAGTCCTGTGTGAGATCAGTAAGTTTGTATTAGCAAACATAGAGATACAACACTCCTGCTCCTATTTCTTATGATCATATCTAAACCAGATCAGTTACTTGTGAACCCGTATGGGGCATCGTAACACTGCAGGGAAAAAGAGGAGTCCCATTGGAACAAGAACATAGAATGCTGGGTATTTTTAGAGACAGGAGAACTTATGAATAACTCACATCGTGGTCCAGCTGATGAAAGTCATGCAGGGATGAATGGTCACAACTGAAGGATGGGAAAAATGACTGATAATTGAAAATAACTCAATTCTATCTAATCAAATTCTATCCCTCCTAAATCCAACTGCAAATAAATTCTGCAATTTGAACTGAACCCATGGTTGCACTTCGTTTTCACCCAGTTACACATGGGAGAACTGTAAACCCCTTACAATCTTTTCAAACTGACATAATTGGAAAGCCCCTAACTCACAGGCAGAAGAGAAAGATGACCAATGCTGCATTGTTACAAAATGTACTGTATTAAACAAATTCATGTTGCAGAATTTTTAGTGATATGCCTGACAATTAAAAATGTACTCACGTGATTTTCAAAGGCATGAAGCTTCATTTGAATATAACATCTAAACAGAAGCTTGCAACTCAAAAGCAAAGATTGAAAGGGAAGAGAAACTTTGGCAAAATGAGACAAATTAACAATTTGGACTATTGCAATGCCAAGTATTATAAAAAGGTATAATGATTAAACTTTGAGTGAGATGAAATGCCAAGTGTTGTTGTCTTTAAGCTCATCTATTCCAGACATGCATTCAGCTTCTGAAATCAACTGCTCTCTCTTGCACTGGAGTGAATGGAATTAACAGGGGAAAATGACATATTTTTAGGAATGTGCTTGGTCTAACTTAATCAGCTTCAGACTGTATCATATACTGAATGTTTTGAAGAGATTTTCTGAGTTTGAGCTAGTGAAATTCTTCAGTTGAACTTTTTATTGTGGCAATTTTAGCATTTGAGCTGATAAGTGGCAAGTAATATTCGTGCCACACAAGTGCCAGGCAATGATCATCTTCAAGAAGAGACAATCAAACCATCTCCACTTGACATTCAATGGCATTAGTACCACTGAATTCCCCATTATCAACACCCTGGGGTTTAGCAGTGATGAGAAACTGAATTGGACCAGATATATGAACATTGTAACTACAGAGGCAGCTCAGGAAATCCTGTGAAGAGTTAGGAGGTGACTTCTACCTCCTAACTCCCCGAAGCTTGTTGACCATCTACAAGGCACAAGTCAGGAGAGTGATGGAATATTCTCCACTTGACTGGATGGGCGCAGCTCCAAAGGGGCTCAAGAAGCTCAACACCATCCAGTACAAAGCAGCCTGCTTGATTGGCACTCCATCCACCACCTTAAATTTCACTCCCTCCCTCCAACAATGCACAGTGGCAACAGATGGTACCATCTACATGATGCACTGGAGTAACTCATCAAAGCTCCTTAGACAGCACCTCCCAAACCCACAACTGCCACCATCTAGAAAGAAAAGGGCAGCAGATGCATTGGAGCTTCCGTAATGTGGGAACACATGGGAACCTGCAAGTTCCCTTCTAAGTCATCCACCATCTTGACCTGGAACTATATTGCCACTCCTTCACTGTCACTGGATCAAAACCTTAGAACTCCCTTCCTAACAGCATTGTGGGTGTACCTACACCACATGGATTTCAGCAGTTCAAGAAGGTGACTCGCCACCACCTTCTTAACGGCAACGAGGGATGAGCAATAAATGCTGGTGCAGCCACATACTGTCAATGAATAAATAAGTAAATATCTTTTTGTGTAAGAAAAAAATATTTTTGAATGTAATGCTATATTTTGAATCAATAGTTTTATTTATCTCAATATTTTGTTGCTTTGTATATACTTTTTTTTGTAGCCTGGGCAAAGCTAGTAAGGTCACGTCCATTGCTCACCCCTAATGAAATGCTAATTCATGAAATCTTATGCTTTTCTACGACCCCTCTGTACTTTGGAGATTCACTCACGCCTATATCTTTGGCATGTCTCTACCTCAGACTCTACAGCGACCACCCCCCCCACCCCACCCCCACCACCCCCACCCTGCTCCCCCCCACCCCCTCCGTCCATCGTCCCTACAGCCCCACCCTCTCCCAGTAACCCCGTCCATCTATTGATATCCCTGTAGATAGGAAGTAAATGTGAGCGCGATTATCCAGGTCAGTGAAAACTATCTGATCACATGCCCATCCTGTCAGTTAGCACTGCCTATATTATGGCCAGTTCAGAGATAGTAGTGGGATTAGTATTAGGGAGGAGAAATTGAGAGAGGCCATGGAACATGTGGAGAGAGGAGTAGGATTGAGGACAGTAAGGGAGTTTGAGGGGTTTGAAATGCACATCAAGCAGATGGGGATGGGGTTGTGTCATGTGTGTAAACCACATGTAGGCAGGGAATAGAATGATGTTTGAACTGACAGAAGAAGCACAATAGTGAGTGTCGATACACAAAGCTCAGGTTAAAATACCAGAAATTCATTGATGCTTCTTAGAAATTGCTGATAGTTTTTGGTACTTAGGCAACCCTAAATATTAATTTAAGATAAATTGTATTTTATGACCAGGTTTACACCTTTTCCTGTAGTCCAGTCCAACCACCACACATTGAAAGAACCTTACATAAATCAAATATGACAGATTTATTTGGAAATAATACATATATGACAATGGAAGAGATAACACCGAACATAATAATCAACAACTAGCCATGATGTATTTACAATAAAATTTGGATGTTTTGTGGAAGTTATTAAAATGAGCATCAAAAGCTAAACATTCCTCTCGTAGTTGGGTGCAGTGGCACTATTATTGCATTTGTGCAAAAGTTTCCTAATTTCACTTCCAAAATTGTGAACATGTGGTTTTAGAATGTTTGTCCTTTCAGAATGATTTTATATACAAGCATTTATAGTGTTGGCACAAGGAGTATCATATAATGATTTGGTCAAACTTAATTCATCAGTTATGGACATCATACAAATCCTAAGAATTATACAACCATGCATTTAAGAGAAAGCTAAATAAGTTATTGAGAGAAAAATGAATAGAGGGATAAAGTTAGATGAGATAAGATTGGAAAGAGCTCTTTTGGAGCATAAACATCATCGTACCCCAGTTGGGCTGAATGTTTTCTGTGCTAGAAATTCTATGTACTTCTATGCAAACCACAGGAATAATATCATGTTTCCAATGATTTTCTATCAGATCTACAGAAGCAAGTTGCGTAATAGTTGCAACACAGAAACAGACCATTCAGCACAACTGGTCCATACTGGTGTTTATACTTCATGCAAGCCTCTTCTAACCCCTCTTCAACTAACTTCATTAACATAGTCCTTTGATTCCTTTCTCCCTCATGTGTTCACCTAACTTCCCCTTAAATAAATCTATGCTTGTTGCCTCAATTATTCTCTGTGGTAGCTGAAACCACATTGAAACACTGTCAGGGTAAAAACATTTCTCCTGAATTCCCTATTGGATTTATTAGTGACTACCTTATGTTTATATCCTCCTAGCTTTGGTCTCCTTTGCAAGTGGATACATTTTCTCTATTCTACCTGATCAAACCCTTTTAAAATCTTCAAGTCCTTTATCAGATCACCCCTCAGACTGCTCTTTACTGGAGAAAAATACCTTGATGAATTGGAAATTAATCATATGGGGGATCATTTTTTAAGCAATTGTTTTGGATAGAAAAAGTAACAAATACACAATGAGATCAAACATGTAGCTGGTGCTTCAGCATATCACTGCATGGATCTAAACCTCTGTTTAAAGATTTAGTGGAAGATGATCCAGGCAGGTTGTGACAGCCCATGAAGTGCTGCTTAATTTTATTTTTTTGGAACTTATCAAAGCTTGAAACTAGAGAAAATGGATGTGGTTAACCTTAAAGGCCTTAAATCTTCACAGTTATCTCTCCTTTGTGATATTCTTAAATTACAAAAGGTTTGTGTGATGCTGAAACATTTCATGGTGTGTACACGCTAACATATACACGCGTGTGTACACGCTAACATATACACGCGTGTGTACACGCTAACATACACACGCGTGTGTACACACTAACATATAAGTAATCTTGAAATAGTGCTTACAATGATAAATCGAATTCATGGAATTCTGAAGGCTCTAAAATTGCTACCATTGAAGATATATCAGGTAACTAGGATACTGGTGCCTCAGTATTGACGCACAGAAATATCTACTGAGTAAAGGCTGAAACAATAAACAGTTTAAACAATTTAATATTTCTGTGTAATAAACAGATTATTCTTAAAGTTCCTGAAAATATTCACAATCATGTTATTTTGCCTTTGTTACCCCTTGACTTTATTATTCCAATGCTCTATTGGCTAGTCTCTCAGCATCCAGCTTCCCCATAAAGTTGAGATCTGCTGCTCTTATGCTAATTTACACCAAATTCTGTTCACCTATTACTGCTGTGCTCCCTGAACTATTGCATCTGTTAGAGCAACAACTTGATTTTAAAATGTTTTCAAACCCTTCCCTTGCCTTGCCCCTCCCCACCTCTACATCCTCCTCCAGCTACAATCCTATGAGATTGCTACATTCCTCCAATTCTGACCTCTCAAGCATCCCGATTTAAATTGCTCCACCATTGGCAGCCTTTCCTTCAGCTGCCTAAATCTTATACTTTGGAATTCCCTCCCAAAACCTCTCCACCTCTTTCTCTCTCTCTCTCTCTATCTCTCTCTCCTCCTTTAAGATATTTCTTAAAAACTACCTCTATGACCAATCTTTGCGTCATTTGCCCTAACACCTCCTTTTGTGACCTGGTATCAAACTTTGTTTGAGACCACTCCTCAGAAGCACTTTGGGCCATTTTATTACATTAAAGGTGCTGTTGTGAGCCAGCAGTTGGTGAAGGCTGTTAGTTAAAATCTCAGAGGGAAACTTTAACCAACTGCCATAACCTATATTTTCAATTGGTATGTTTGAGATGAAACTCTGAATTCAGAAATGAACCCACCAAGCCACCAAACTAAATGAAACATTTATTAATTCACAACAAGGTATTAAACACACACACGTCTACAAATTACAACTATCATAAATTTTTAACAAATTCCCAAATTAATCTCCACTAAGGCAACAATACCCAATAGATTTTAACAGACACCAGGCAAAGCATTTTTCATCTTATGAATTCAAATTGAGGTTCCTTTCAATTTGTTCCTTTGCAGACAGTTGTAGGCTTACAGGCTGCTTCAACATTACATGCCTCTGACCTGCACACATAAACTCCTCTCAGGTTATATATTGCCATCCCTTTTGAATGCAAATTCTCATTCTATCGTCAGGCCCTTTGAATTCCACCTCTTCTAACAATAAAACCCCTTTCATTGTACCAATTGTATTACTAATATAAACATTGCTTGGTGTCTCCTAGCTAGGTGTAAGATTTCACTCCCACTTTTCAATGCTCTATTCAACAAAATTCGAATGAACCCTCTATCTCTTGTTTACATCTCAAAACTACTATACATAAAAGCATCCAGACTAGCTGACTTTAATCCAATTAATACACACAGAGACTAAACCTCTATTTAAAAAAAAATAGTTTCCAATAACATTATATACATTAATATCGCTTCCTGATAGTGCGTTATAGATACAAGTAGTTGTTGTTGTGTTATAATGTAGGGAAAGGAGCTAGAAGTCCAGGGACGCAGGATAATCCATTGGGGAAGCTGCAATGCCTTGTCTTTTCTTTGTAAATATTTTTATTTTGGTGAGAGTTTTAAATCTAAAGCAGGTCAGGATGGACACAGGCGATGGGTGAATGGCACTTACTACAGGATAGGTTGTAGGCAGCAATGTTTGGATGAGCTGTAGCTTGTGGAGGTTGGAGGATCAGAGAGCATTGAAATAGTATAGTCTTGAGGTTGCAAATGTTTGGATTAGGAATTCAGCAGCAGATTGAATGAGGAAGGACGGAGGTGTGAATTATTGTGGAGGTTACTGTATTAGCGTGATTAATTAAACTGGGGCAAATCAATATCAGGGCAAATTATAGTTCAACAGCCTCCCACCATTCCAACTCTATTTTATACTCATAAAGCAAATCACTTTAAAAAAAACACAACAATGAGGCTTTGCTTTAAAACCTGGACAGCAGGAAATTTGAACTGCAACTTCTGTCAAAGAGGGATGGAGGGCACCTAATGAGGGCTGAGGGATTGGGGTTGTGAGCTTCGAGGCAGCAATGGGGGTTTGGAGCAGCCTGGGCCGCCCCGTATAAAATTATGGGGGGTATAGATAGGCTATTCAGGAAGGCACTTTTTCCCTTGGTGGAGGGATCAATAACCAGGGGGCATAGATTTAAGGTAAGGGACAGGAGGTTTAGAGGGGATGTGAGGAAGAATTTTTTCACCCAGAGGGTGGTGGGAATCTGGAACTCACTGTCTGAGAGGGTGATAGAGGCAGAAACCCTCATAACATTTAAGAAGTATTTGGATGTGCACTTGCGATGCCACGGCATACAGGGCTAGCGCTGGAAAATGGGATTAGAATAGTTAGGTACTTGTTTGACCGGTGCAGACTCGATGGGCCGAAGGGCCTTTTTCTGTGCTGTTCTGTACTCTAATTTTTAGTATGATAAAATTAGTAGAAACACTATATATAAAATCTGAAATTCCACGGAACTATTCTCATATGAAGTACAATTCTATTCATTTTTACATATGTCCTCAGCTGTATGGGGATGCACTATGATGAAGGTTGTTAAGACATAGGGCCTGTGTTGGATTAAATTTCTTAAATTCGCAGAGGTAGCATTTGTCAATTATATACAAAATCATGGGTACTTTTGCAGCTGTGAATTCACTCATTAGAAATCGGATTTAAAACTCCTCAGCTCATTTAACTTAGCATTTCTTACAAGGGGGGGAGAGAGAGGGGGAGAGAAACTGATGCAGAAACAGAGACGTGCAGAGAGCATGAAAAAGACAGACAGCAAGATAAAAACAGAGACAGACAAAATACAACATACAGACAGAGATGGTCTTTACCAGAGTGAGATAGAGTTATCAGTCTGTGCTAAAGCCAGATACCAAAGGTGGAGGGTCCTGATCTATTTACTTGGTCATTTAATCAAAATATCTTCACTGATAATTGAACATATTCCTTCCTGAAAGAAAAATAATCAAAGCTAGTGTCTGTTACCAACGTATCTGTGATTAGCTAAGAGCAGGTTTGATTTCTGTAACACATGAGATAATTGCTTGTTTCCTCTTCCCCTCAAGGTGTGGGCAAGAACTCAAAACCTGTCATAATTCTGACAGGCAGAACTGATGGATTGCAATATGGGATTTGAAAATATGCCCTGTCATATACAATGTGCACTCTGCCCTTACTTTAAAATTTTAAGGACTGCAGTAAAATTTCTGTACTAGATGAAAAAAAAAACAGAATGCAACACAATTGACATTTAGCTGGCATTGCAAGTATGAGAAATTTAGAATGTTTATCCCGAGATTGCACTGCAGTCTGATGCTCACTGAAGTTTGGATCTGTATGTAACACACATAGTGATCTCGATTTTTAAAACTGTAATGCTTATGGTCAGCTGAATGCTAATTTTATTTTGTATGTATGAGAGATGATGGTGGAGATTTTAGTAAGTCAATCCAGAGCACCACTTGCTGGTCAACTACACTGCTACAGACAACTGTTTACATGAAGGACTTCCATTCTAAATTTTTGCCTAAATAATTTCAATGCTAAATATTGACAGTAGTGTGATTAAAATTATGATCACAGAAAGTTGGACAGGAGGATTGGCTGGATGATAAAAGGAGAGTTTCAATCGTACTTATCACTAACAGGACCAATGGTATAGAATTATATTTGCAATGGGGATTATGTAGCCATTATGTTTACATTTATGTATAGAGTTACTCACAGAATATTGTCAATTAAGAAACATTTTTCATCTCTGGGTCTTCTTGTTATACCAGTTAATTGGATGAAGATCCATTCTGTTCCAGTTAATCCTCAGTAGTACTGCAGAGATGTAACTAAGCATCAGTCCTTTGTGACGTTATGATAGGAGCAATCCTAAAGTTGGTGTGGTCCTTGTGTCTGATGTTGGGACAAATTTTCACCTTCAGCATACCCAGTGAAGTGTTTCATGCACCAGGAACATACGCTGGGAATTTGGCTACATGCCTAATTCTCAGACCCAAGGTTTTCTTGGCGCACACCTTCCAATGTGTACTCTAGTCACTTGACGTCTTGAGCCAGGAGTGTGGAAGAAAATTTACCTCTCATGCTTATTGCAAGAAAAGAATAGGTGCTAAGGTCATATCTCAAAACTCTGCATCACTTAAAAAACTCAGAACAGAATAGCAGCTATGAAGCTTCATGATCTGTATCTTTTGGTATCAGAGCCTCTGAGTTATGATTATGGATTCAATTCAGAAATTAAGCAATTAAGTAACCTATACTGAAAAACATGCTGTATTATTAATGATAGATTTTGGATGAGAAAATAATTCAAGTCACCTCTGCCCACTACGGTGGTCCAGGTAGATGTTAGATATTCTATGCTGCAGTTTGAAGAAGGATAGGGCGATCCCATGGTTTCCAGCTGCATCCAACTCCAAACAAATTACAGATAAATTGGTCAGCCACCTTATTGGTGTATGTAAAATGGCTGAAATGTTACAATAACCACAACGTTATTTACTAAGAAGTGCTTTGATTATGCTTTCAGAAATATGGAAGGAGCACTATATAAATATCAGCCTTTACTTCTGCCTGTGGAGATTTTTTGCAGATAATATTGCTATCTGAAGATAAGACGTTTGAATGCATAAGAAGAAAGAAAGAAAGGTCTGTGTTTTGTCAGGAAGATATAATAGTTCTTATAATATTATTGGAATTTATTGTAAAATTGAGTAATAGTGGGATGTGCCTATGTGTCTATATGTGTGTGTGTGTGAATAAGACTTAATTCAATTAGAGGCAGCTAGTCTGGATGCTTTGATGTAAGAAGAGAAGTTAGGTTTGAAATGTTAATTGGGTAAACATGAGGAAGTTTAGAGACATCAATACCAAGGGAACATTTGCATTTTAAATAAACCAGACTAGATTGTTTTCAAAAGAGGGAGTGAAATGTGTCACCTAGCCAGGTAAAGTTCAGGAACAGTGTGTTTATTTTTCCTAATGATTACTGGTAAAATGTAGTGCTATGAAAAGTTTTTATTATCAGGGAGATAAAGCCCAAAGACACAGTGAAACAATGGGCAGGTTTTTCCCATCGGTGAGCAGGGCGGGACACGCTTTGCGGGGACACGTTGGCGTGTGTCCCGATGTAACCCAATATCATTTAGGCTTTAAGCCCTGAAACTGAAACTTTCTGAACTGTCAACGGCTTATTAAGGCCATTAAAAAACTAATTAAATTGATTGATGGACCTGCCCATCCAACCTTAGCGTTGGCAGGCAGGCAGGCTGGGAGCTCAGGCAGGCCTTGGAAAAGGCATGAAACCTCATCCATGGGTGGGATGAGGTTTCATGAGGGTTTTTAAATGTTTAACTAAAAGTCGTGGACATGTCCTAACCCATGTGACAGTGCCACATGAGGGGGCATGTCAGGGAAATTTTTTATTACCTTTCTGTCAATGTTTGAATTGGAGCCGATCTCCCTGAGGCAGCATGTTGCCCAGGCAGATCTGTGTGCTCTTTAGCGCGCATGCAACAGTAAGACACATAGATTTTAAAAGGCCCAGGCAAAGGAGCATGATACCCTGAACAAGTCAAATCCAAAGTGAGTTTTCTTAACTTCAGTCACAGCAGCTTGAGGCATAGATACTGAAGGATTTTTCACACTTGTAAGATCTTAAAATGCCTACTCCCACACACAGCCTTTGCTCCTTAATACATATTTTCCCCTTTGAATGCAAATATCCATTGGGGAACATTTTCCCCCCATTGGGGGGGGGGGGGGGGGGGGGGGGTGGGGGGCGTGGGGGGGTGGGGGGGTGGTACGGTGGGATGGTGGATTCCCTCAGTCTTAATGTGTCTTGATGAAAGTGTAACTTGAAGTTAGATTGATTAGGGGATTTAGAAGATATTGTAGCAGTAATTTATAGATCTATGCATGTATTTAAAAACCATTTCTCTTTTTAATAAATGTTTAATCTAGTTTTGTAAAAACCTGTAAGACTTGGTGGTCTTATTACTATTGAATTCAGGGCACGCATTTCAAAATTTATACAAATTGAAAATTAATTGTGACAGTTGTTTCAGTTTTCCCTCTGGGATTTGAACAGCTCAGCACTTACCATTGCTGTGTCATAACAATTTATATGGCACCTTTCATGATTCAAAGTACTCTGCAGCCAATGGGGTACATTTGAGGTGTAAACAGTGTTGGAAGGTAGGAAGTGTGCCAGCCAATTTGCACACAGCAACGTGACAATGATCAGAAAATCTGTTTTTAGATGTTGGCTCATTCATTGCATGGATACGTTAAAATATGTTCTGTCAGTGGCAGGTGTCATGATGGGTGTCAGCGAACAATATGGCAAGAAGGCCGAAAATCGGATTTACACCATCGTGAAAGCGATTTGTAATTGTCCGCTCCACCCGTCAATGGCAGGCTGCCTTTCCCACTGCCACACGCCCAGGAGCCTAATTGCAATGCTCTAGCATCTCATTATAATGTCTGCTCTCCACGTCAGTGTGACTTCAGAACAGCGAGCTTCACCACTGCCTTTAAGAGACAGGCACCTGTCAAGCTGAACTTCAAGGGGAACTCGGAGCTGAGCGCACACAATGTTATGCAGCACTTGTGAGCATCGCCCATAGAACATCAAGGAAGAGGCGCTGCACATTTTTTGGGGGTGGGGGGGGGTTTGCATGGGCAATTCACACATTTTCCTGGCTGGCTTTCAGTGCGTTCCAGGGCAAGGGTTCCAGTGCGGGTGAGGTCCGGGGGTTGGTTGGGAGGCGGGGGGCAAGGCAGCACAGATTGAAGGAAGTACACAAGCACATCCCAGGGTGGGGGTTGCTGCTGTGGGGTGAGGGAAACAGCCACACACTTGGAAAAGCGTGTTAAAAGTTAGGATTCTTCTCAAGCTGAGACCATGCAGCAGCTGTTCCACTGACATGCTTGGAGTCAGGCCTCTGAAGTTTCTCTGCCCACTCAAACAACATAAAAACATAAATGTGCCATCAAATGATCCAGAATTTTTCACCCGTCAGGCCCAAACTGCAAGTTAATGTGCATTTCAGGGGGCAGCAGAACAATTGGCCGACCGGGCAAGTTATACAATCCCCTTGTGAAATGTGGCCATGGCACAGTCAGTGGTGGAGGTGCTCACAGCTCCTTGCAGTGTCTTTTTTAAGGTTTGGACCAGTATCCCTCATAATTCAAGCTAACAGTGCAGCCTTGCAGTGCGGGTTAGGAGAATGCCTGTGCCTGAGCTGACAGCACAGCCTGCAGTCCAATGGGCAAATCAGCCGCCGATCAGTCAAGTGGAGTAGAGCAGAGGTGGGTGGGGTTTCACTCAGCCATGAAGCACTCTACAGACTGGCCATCCACCTGGCACCTGGCTCAGCAAAGAGAGGAGCACCTCCAGCAAGGTGAAGGGGTGGCAGCTGATGATCTAAAGTAAGGCATCACTCAGGGATGCTTCGCTAGACCCAGGGTTTATAGACAGCACTTGTCATTCCTGGTTGGTAACATCTGCCAGCTACTGGAGGATTTTGCACCATGGGGACATGGAGGGCATCCACCGCCAGTGGCCGTGAAAGTGACTGCGGTGCTCCATTTTTACGCCAGTGGCTCCTTCCGGGGCTCCACAGGTGACCTGTGCAGGATCTTGCAATCTTCCATACACAAGTGCATCCAAGTGGTCATAGACACCATCTTTGCGAAGGCACAGAACTTTGTGCATTCCGCCTGGGTTCAGAAAAGCTAGGAGGCAAGAGTTCTGGTATTTGTACAAATCTCAAGTTTCCCACAGATGCAGGATGTCATCACAAGGATCTTGTAGCTCTCTGTGGCAACAAGCAGTGCAGCATGTCAGCCACAAGGGCTTCCATTCGCTGAATGTTCAGCTGGTCTGTTAACACCACAAATGCACCCTGCAGATCTGCGCATGATTCCCAGGGACGATCCACGACTCCTACATCCTTACCAGGTCTCAGATCCCTGACGTCTTCCAGGGTCCACAGAGGCTGCAGGGTTGGCTCCTTGGGGACAAGGGCCACCCACGCAGGACGTGGCTGATGACAGCCAAGCGTGGGCCTCAGACTGCAGCAGAGCGACAGTGTAACGAGGCTCATGCCGTGACCTGGACCTTGATGGAGCTAACGATAGGCACCTTGAAAATGAGGTTCCTGTGCCTCGACAGGTCTGGTGGAGCCCTGCAATACAGCCCCCAGAGTGTGTCGCGCATCATTGTAGTTTGGTACATGCTACCAAAGCTGCTGCTGCAACAGTGGGGGGGATTGGATCTGGCTGAGGAGGAGATGGAGGAGCTGCATGTATCCTCTGATGAGGAGGATGCTAAAAGGGATGACGGTGATGAGGTTCTCGAAGGGGAGGATGCTGGCAATGAGGTCGTTGCACTGGCCAAACAAAGGCAGCCACGCTCAGGAGGCTCTCATAGCCGCAAGATTTGTGGAGGTTGATGACAAGATGCAGCGAGGACAGTCCTGACATCCCCACCTTGCACCTGTGAATGTTTGCCTCCTGTGTGGCCAATGGCAGCGCACGTACCCTCAGTGCTCAGGCTCCTGTCATGGAGATGCAGCAGAGGCCCTAACAGTTGCTATATTCTAGGAGGATGATCACAACATGCAGTGAGGACACTCTATAGATCTTCACATATCCTCTGAGAATGTCCGACTCCTGTCTGGCATGGGCAGCTCACACCTGATCCTATGTCAGCCTTCAGCACCTGAGCCCTTTTAGAGCTCAGCGTCACCGATTACAGATGCTAAAGAGATGGGGGGCCCAGTCCCACCTCAAAGATGCTGAGAGCGCACGGGGAGAATGAGGGAACTCTGTGGTGCCTGCCTACCACATTCCGGCAGCAATGACCAGCACTATCAGGGTGCAGGCATCAGTAACGTGTCCAGGGAGTGTGAAGCCAGACCATCACTTTGGTCTGAAGGTTACACATAGCCCAAGGAAGAGTCCATGGACTGAGACACCTGCCTTTATCATGTGCAGGAAACAAGGTTTCACATCTGAGTGACATGAACACTGCTCATCAGAACAAGGAGCCATAGGCAAGGAGATATTCAGTGAACATTATGCACAAGGATTAACACCATAGGGAGGATGTGATTGTACTGGAGAGGGTGCAGTGGAGATTTACCAGGATGCTGCCTGGGCTGGAGAGTTTTAGTTATGAGGAGAGATTGGACAGACTGGGGTTATTTTCCCTGGAGCAGAGGAGATTGAGGAGGGACATGTTTGAGGTGTATAAAATTATGAGGGGCATAGATAGGGTAGACAGGAAGGAACTTCCCCCCTTGGTGGAGGGATCAATAACTCGTCCCTAGGTTACAGGAAGATGTTGACACCAAGCACAGATTGCCAAGATTTTCTTTTTCAATATCTGGCATTATCTTTTTTGTGATAGGCACCTTCATGGTACTCAATACACAAAAAAGGTAAACAGTCAGTTTACAGTTTATTTTTCAGAAGTTCCACATTTGAACAGTTTGAAAAGAATAATAACTTTTTTAAATAGTTAAGACCGAATTCAGTTTCTCCACCCCTGACATGAAATAGTGCAATCGTCAACTGTAAATTGGAAGTCACAAATAAAAATTGAATCAATAAAAAATAAAATGAATATAAAATCTAGTTATGTTATTACTATCCAGTCAACAAAACAGATAATGCGATTTTATAATCAGATCCCATAGGCTGAAAGATCTGCTACACATATGTCAGCTCATTGCAAAGTATTGGTTCAATCCCAAGAGTTCAATGAGTGTTATAATATACATCCACTAATTGTCTGCTCACATGGCTAATTGCTAGCTAATAGCTCGGTAAGTACCGTACTATCGCTAATTGTTCCTGAAGAAACAATTAAAAGCAATGTAAATACAATACATTGTACAATAAACTGTATAAAAAACACAAAGTTGTTCATTCAATTAATCTCCGGACCAATTTGCACATTAGGTCTTGATGCCAATTTATACTTACTTACCACAAGGTGTTCTGATAAGACTAGTACACTCAGAACCATTACTTAAAATGGATAGCAGATTGTCCTAATTAATAATGTCAGTAATGAACATTATAGATGGAATAGTGAGTATTGCAGATATCATATTGAAGCAAGTAACATTTCTGTAAATGATATCGTGCTTATGTCCTAATTCTGACATTACACAATACAATCACTAATTGCTGATTACTTTGATAAGATGCTTTATCATCCTTTCCTAGGTCCTTTTACATAAATCTGCAGCAGCAAGTATGAGCACCTCAAAAAAGCAATAATGGAAACAGAATTACTATATTTCCAGAGCCTGAGATTGAAATTGCCATGCTACATGCACAGTTTAGACATACCTGCAGAATTGGTTTTCTCTCCTGCATTATTTTTCTTACCAGAAGGTTGGCGTTCAGACTGTCACATAATGTTAGCTGGCACCCATTTGTTTTCCACCTGTATTGCAATATTATGCTTACAGCATTCCTTACTGGCACAGTATCACTGGCATATTATGGTCACTCAGCATATTTAACACATAAAGCTATGATAAAAGAAATAGATGGAGCACATGAAATGACCAGGTGCTGATGTAGCCAGCTCTAGTTCCAGAAGATCAGGCTGAGAAACTCTTGTCATGTCAGTAAGAAAAACAGGAAATGTCACATAAAGTACAAGCACTGTTGTATTTCAGCAGAATTGGAATTTTGTGGCAAGTAACTCACCTCCTGACTCCCCAAAGTCTGTCCATCATCTACAAGGCACAAGTCAGGAGTGTGCTGGAATACTCCCCGCTTATCTGGATGAGTGAAGCTCCAGCAACACTAAAGAAGCTCGACACCATCCAGCACAAAACAGCCCACTAGAATGGCGTTCCATCCACCACCTTCAACATTCACTCCCTCTGCCCACAATGCACAGTGGCAGCACTATATACAATCTACAAGATGCACTGCAGCAACTCACCAAGGCTCCTTCAACAGCACCTTCCAAACTTGCAACATCTACCTCCTAGAAGGACAGGAGGGGCAGCAGATACATGGGAACACTACCTCCTATAAGTTCCCCTCCAAGCCATACACCATCCTGACTTGGAACTATGTCGCCATTCCTTCATTGTCACTGGGTCAAAATCCTGGAACTCCCTCCCTAACAGCACTGTGGGTGTACCTACACCACATGGACTGCAGTGATTCAAGAAAGCGGCTCACCACCACCTTCTCCAGGGCAACTAGGGGTGAGCAATAAATGCTGGCCCAGCCAGCGATGCCTGAATTCCATGAACAAATAGATGCAAAAAACATGAGGGCAGGTTTCACTGTGTGCTATTTGTGTTGATACCTTAAATAACTTTGAGTTTCGGATTTGCCCTAAATAGCACAGAGAGGAATGTTTTCTCCACTCTACTAGTTGCACCCAAAATGCTCACCTTGCCTTTCCGTCCTAATTTGCATTCATGCTATTATGATTAGAAATCCTACAGATTGCCTGACACAGTAACTTTATCGCATCTTCAGTCCAGCCACTCTGAAATTTTTTTATGCAAACACAATGAAAAGATTTATAAGACAAATGGCTACAGAACAACTGTGATGAAGATAATGACTAAGCTGTTGATTCAACAAGAGCCCCTTCCTTACAGCCAGAGAGGATGCTTAACCGAGCCTTATTAATATATTTACTCCATTTTTTTTCCATTATTCCTGCTATTTTCTAGGCAATTTTATTTACAAACATGCCTACAACATTTTAGATGTTGGAGGGATGAGTCAAAATATCATATCTCATAGTATTTATTGTTCAATGCCATCATTTTAATAACAGTATCATTTGGGGTAATGTTAATAGTGGGCAATAGAGTAAAGTAGGTGATGTTGAATCAGCCATCCATTATACAAGACTGGAAGTCAACTGGTCAATGGAAAGTCATGTAATGAGCACATTAATGTTGCCCATTACACATAATTGCAAAAAGTTAAAATTACCTCCATTTGGTTCAAAATGAAAAGCAATCTATTGTAGACGCCGGAGGTCTGAAATATAAACAGAAAATGCTAGAAATACTCATCTGGTCATGCAGCAACAGGGAAGAGAGAAACAGAATTAATGGGCTGGGATGATAGGTCAAATCCAGTGGGTGGTCTTCCTGTCGCCTATTCATGTGCCCCTGATCTGTCTAAAATTTTATGGTTGGGGGCAGGGGAGTGCGGGGCGGGGGGGGGGGGTGCAGTGGGGAAGCTGCAGAAAGGCGTCAGGTAACCCACACGCCCTCGGGTCTATTGAAGCCCTTAAGTGACCAATTAATGGCCAGCTAAGGGCTTCTTCCCACTCCTGCCAGTATTTTACCTGTGGCAGAGGAGGCTCACGGTATGTGGAAGACCTGGCAGCTTTAGTTATGCGGGCTTACATTGGGCAAGGGGACAGCTCCTCCTTTGTGGGTCCCCTGGGTTAACTGGAGGCTCCCCCCATAAGGCCATCCCCCCTTTAAGTCTCCCCCCACCGGTCTCTTGGATCCAGCTCCCATCCCGTAACCTCATCTCACCCCCATCGCTGAGACCCCTGGACTTACCTGGGCTCCTCAACACGGTGGGACCACCTGTAGTCTCAGCAGGGGGCATCGATTTGGCTGGTTCTGCTGAGATTACAGAGTTGCCGGCAATCCGATTGACTGGCAGCTGTCTAAGGCAGGATTTCCTCCTAAGAAAGAGGCGGGAGTCCCCCAAGACTGCTCGCTGCTTTAGATTGCTGCAGGGCTGCCATTGGGATGATGGGCAGGATCCCCCACGCCGACTTTGGGGGGGGATGGGGAGGACATGGGCGTCCTGTAAAATCCAACCCAATGTTTCAGGTCTGTGAACTATCATCAGAACTGGAAAACATTGCACAGCTTTTAAGCAAGTAAGGGTGCTGGGAAAGGAGGGAGGGGAGGAAAGGAAAATGGGAGGATGTGTGAGAAGTTGGAAGGCAGGGGAGATTAAATAGCAGCAAAATCATTATCAGAACTTGCCCGAAACAGGAGGTTCTGTCTATATTTCTTTAAAGTGAATTCATTTTTACAATTCCAAGCATTTCATTGATTTAATCAACATTAACTTGAATTACTGGAAATTTAGAATTAAATTTTAATGAAGGAGTTAAATAAGAAACACACTCAACTGTATTAATCAGGTTTAACAAGGGAAATAAATGGCAAAACATTTATTGCAACCCTTCCTCACCAGGAATGAGGGATTTTAGCTACAAGGTTAGGTTGGAGAAGCTGGGGTTGTTCTCCTTGGAGCAATGGAAGTTGAGGGGAGATTGAGGGGGTGTACAAGATTATGACAGGTTCAAAAAAGGTAGACAAAGAAAAGCTGTTCCCATTACAAGGGACTGCAGATCACGGATTTAAGGTTTTGGGCAAGAGATGTCGGGGAATGTGAGGGAGAACGATTTTACGCAGTGAGTGGCCATGACCTGGAACTCACTGCCCATGAGGGCGGTGGAAGTGGAGACAATCAATGATTTCAAAAGGAAATTGGATGGGCACTTGAGGGGAATCTCCCAGGGCTCTGGGGATAGAGCAGGGGGCGGGACTGACTGGGTTTCTCTACAGAAAGCATGTATGGACTCAATGGGCCAAAATGGCCTCTTTCTGCGCCGCTGTGACCCTATAACTATGGCTGCTACTTCCAGGATGGAGGCTTTATGATTTTATCTCTGTTTGCTCAAAGCCACAGGCCAACATTACCTAGATAGAGAAGTGGTTTGTTTTCCTCTGAGTGAATATTCCAGCTGTCATATGCAGAGCATTTGTTGTTTCAACATCTTCTGTAGTTCAAGCTACAATTTCCAATGGGCCTGGGCAAGATTTTCTCTGTGTGTATGTGTAATATTGAACCTTACCATTTTGCTGTATGTAGTGCAGAGAGGAAACCTTCCCCCATGATGAGTTCCCAATTTTAGCAATAACTGTAGGGTGTGTCAGCATCAAGGCTGGCAAGCCTGCATATCTAGGAAAGACAATGGAAGAAAGGCCTCACTTCATGTCACTGCTCCACACCTCCTCGTATCAGTTTGTTAAGTAGCAGCGGCTGTGCTCAGGATCAGGTCTTGCACCCAACCCCTTTATGAGGAACTGATGCACAGGGTTGAAAGGTAGGGCAAAAGGGGAAATCTAAAGTATCACATCAAAGTAAAAACAGTAATATAAATTTAATATCCCCTACTCTGTAACCCCCAGAAAGGGCCAATGAGCCAGCTCCTGTCTGTAAACATCCTTTTAGTTTTGTGGCCATAGTGTAGACGGATATTCCCAATCTTAGCCAGTGGGTGTTTTTGATGCAGGGCATATGAACACCTGCTAGTTTCCCCTTCTTTCCCTGTGAGATCACTTATTCAGTCCGTGGCTCAGCTGGTGAGTCACTCAGTTCTGGGTTCCTATCCCACCCCAGGACATGAGCACAAAAATCAAGGCTGACTCTCCGGTGGAGTACTGAGATGGTGCTGCACTGCCGGAGATGCTGTCTTTCAGATGAGATGTTAAAATGAGGCCCTGCCTGCCCTAATGGGTAGATGTAAAAGACCATAGCACACTTTCAAAGAAGAGCTGGGGTGTTCTTCTCAGTGTTTTGGCCAATATTTGTCCCTCAATCAATATCACAAAAACAAATTATCTGGTCATTATCACATTGCTGTTTGATCACCTTTCAAACCCGCAACCTCTACCGCCCAGAAGGACAAGGGCAGCAGACGCAAGGGAACAACACCACCTGCAAGTTCCCCTCCAAGTCACACACCATCCTGTCTCGCAATTATATCACCGTTCCTTCACAGTCACTGGGTCAAAATCCTGGAACCCCCTTCCTAACAGCACTGTGGGTGTACCCCCACTTTGGCCAGGATTTTGCGGTCCCTCTGCCTGGTGGGACATTACAGTCCCGCCGAGCTGAATGGAGATTTAAATGGCTTGCTGCATCCACCGGGGAGGGGGAGACACACTGTGGCAGGACCGTAAAATCCCAGCTATATGGACTGCAGCAGTTTAAAAAGGCGGCTCACCACTGCCTCCTAAAGGGCAATTAGGGATGGGCAATAAATGTTGGCCTAGCCAGCAAAACCCACAGCCCATGAATGAATGAAAAAATGTAGGTGCTGTGTATAAATTGGCTGCTGTGTTTCTACGTTACAGCAATGAATACACTTCAAATAGTGCTTCATTGTTTGTAAAGCAGTTTTGGAAGTCTTGTGGACATTGAAGATGCTATATAAATGCAAGTCTTTCCTATTGTCTTTACTTCACTGTCATAGCACAGAATTTCAGCAGATATGCTCACATTTTATTATTCCACATACCTTTGGCTGTACCACTTAAACCCTTTTTAAGACATCAGGCTTCAATAGTTACTTTAGCAACTCCAAAACAAAATACATTTTAGTTATCTTAGAATATTGTTGAACTGTTGTAAACAAATGGAAACCCGAAAAGGGAATGTCTAAATTCCGTAGAGTTTATTAATATCCTTTGGTTATATTTATTTAAATGCTTCAGAGTCTATGGGCAGAATTTTATGCTGATCAGGCGGGCACGTGCCCGACCAGACCGGGTGTGAAATCACACGAGATGATGTCGGACGAGCGTCCCGAAGACATCCCGCACTCTCGCGATATCTCGGTTAACGGTGCGTGGATGTTGGAGCCGCGCCCGTCATCGATTAGGAGGCCAGTTAAAGCCATTAAAAAGGCAATTGACCCAGGTTTCACGTTACCCATGCGACTTTGCGCTCGTCACACAGGCGAAATGGTCAGGCGGGCTGCCAACATTTTGCAAAATCTCATCCAAAGGTGGGATAAAAAGGGTCAGCAGCATTGCCAGTGTGAGTAATGAGGAGTTTTGGGGATAGTTTGCTGCTGGTTGCTTATTGGTACTCGGCAGCTTCATCTCTGTTTGGGGTTTCGTTGTTAGCATTTCCAGGCTTCATTTCAGGAATCATTGGTGTCTCCAAGGCCCCCGGAAGATTCAGACCGTGTAAACCCTTCCAGATATCAGACAGCCTTCCTTTACCCTGCTAATGGGGTCTCCGCTGGAGACACCTTCTTTGAGGAGGAAGAGAGGGGCAGAAGGGAGAGGAGGCCAGGTGTCCCAGTGCAGCTTCCAGGGGAGGGACCTATGGAAGGAGAGGCGCAGGCACAAGGGGCTCAGGGCCAGCAAGTAGTGCAAGGCATTAGGGGCCACAAAAGATGCCACGATCCTGCTGCCAGGGCTTACAGGCGGTGATACAGCTACCTCAATGTGTCTGAGGTGCAATACTGCAGGAGGCTGCGCCTCTCCAGGGAGACAGTGGCCTCCATCTGTCAGTTGATTGGGTCTGAGATCAGCTCCAACTGTGCGGCTCCACATGCCAGTGGCTCTGAAAATCACAGTGTCCCTTAACTTCTATACACCCGGCTCCTTCCAGCGGTCAGTGGGGGATCTGTGCGGAGTGTCCCATTCAATTTACACTGTTGTGTCTAACTGGTCTCCACCTGATCGATGGATCCGTAATGCAGATTCCATTGTCTCACCAGGGTGCCTGGCGCCACATCACCCTGGACACCCATCATCCTCCGCCTAATGGATGAATCCAGAGGCTCATCGTCTGCCTTCAACCCAGCATCCTCCTGGTCTCCAGCAGTCCTCCAACTGCCAGTACCCTGGGCACTCTCTGCCTCTGTCTGCACCTCAAGTGAGTGTAAAGTGCCTTCACCAATGTGCACCAATGTAGCTGATGATTTTAATGCCCACTGAGGGGCTGGTACCTGCGCTGGTGCCTGGTTCAGAGAGCCGATGTGACGCAGGTGCAGGTGAAACCCGGCGGTCCTCTGGCATCAGGTGGCCCTTAGGGGTCCAGGGATCGAGTGCATGGTGACAAATCTGAGGGAGAACAAGAACATGTCATAAGTTAAAGCCATCACACTGTCACTGTGTAAGCGAGGCACCCCGGTGAGACAATGGAATCTGCATTATGGTTCCATTATGGTTTCAATGATCAATGGGGACTCCAGGTTTGAGGCTCCCAACAGTGAAGAAACTGCACAAGAATCCATAACTCTTACCTTGGTGCACTCTGCTCTTACCTTCGCCTGCCATCCCTGCCTCTCCATGCCCGGTTGCACAGGGAACATGCCAGCTCTCCAGCTCAAGGGCATCCTGCTCGAACCTAGTCAGCAGCAGCTGGTTGAGCAGGTCTCTGCCTGTCAGTGATCTCTCCAATTGGCTATGACTCGTCTTCTACTGAAAGGACAGAGGAGCATTGATTAGTCCACTCTCTAACTGTAGCGTCATTGCAGCCTGGCCAATCCCATCTGAGAAACACCTGGCAGGGCTCATTCGAATTGTGTCCTTCGAGGTACAAGGCACTCAGTCTAAGCAAGAGCTTACCCAATTGACCAGATCTGGCATCACTGACAGTTGGCACTCAGACTCTAACATCCCTAAACCCCATGGGGGGAGACGGCCAGCCCATAACATTCACCAAACTGATCCATGCCAACATGGTACTCACCCTTCCTGAGCACAGCAGGTCATTGAACCTCTTGTGGCACTGCACCCATGTGCGCCACACCACGTCGTGGCTGCTGACCTGTGCTGCCACCTCCTCCCAGGCATTCTTCATCAGGCGTGGTGACCTCCTTCTTCCATCCATTGGTACAAGGATGCCCCTCCTGGCAACCAACTCCTCCAGCAGCACGGCGAGGCACTCATCCGACAAGTGGGGGACCAAGTGCCCACCCAATCTGCTCTCCCCTGCCACGGCTGAGGCCATAGGTACCGTGCCCACAATGCAGAGTGTAGGCTTCTTTACCGGCAGCCTTCAAGGGGCTGCCTGTGCCATTTTCAAACTGCCCGCCGGGCCATCATTGGACCAGTCACATGACACGCCCCTGCCCACACCTGGCCCTTCCCAGCCATTGGAAAACTGCATTTCATGCTAGGCAGGCCCTAATTGGCCAGCCAGCGTGAAATTGTGATCATGGGCCAATCGAGGGTGGCAGCCCATTTCCTGGCTGATACCAGGCCCACCAATCGCTCCTGCCCGCTGACCTGAATACTCAGGCCTCAAAATCAATAAAGAATATTCAATGGTTTTAAATAATGAATTTTCCAAAATTAAAAGCCCACAGTGAAAAGAGTGGCTGTCTCTTAGATTATACTTGTAATATTTTAGACACATTCTGTCCCTCATTGTAATATATATGAAACGTGCACAAACACATTCCATTCTCTGAACATCTTGCCATGTCCTAAAAAATTTACTTCATGGCCGAAATTTTGCAGCCCCGTTGCCGAGGGAAGAGAGCCATAAAATGTGGCGAGCCTTTCTAATCTCCGTTGACATCGGTAGGACCGTAAAATCCTGCTGGCGTAAAATTGCGCCGCGTATTTTATAAAAAGGTTTAGATGGGGCCTCTTAAGATGCTATTTTCCCATCTACTCTTCTTGAGTCTTTGCTTCCTGCACTATCCCTGAAGGAGAGGGCAGGCAAAATAACATAAAAAGCGCAAGAGCCCTTGTGTATGGTCTGCTCTTCTACGCTTAGCTTCACCTTAGTGCTCGATTATGGAACTATCGCAATCTGATTTTGTCTTATCCATTGCCCATATATGTACTTGCCACAAGGAGTTATCACAAACATACTAACCGGTTGGGTTTTGTGTGAATATTCATTACCTTTGAGCATCGGCATAGTCTTGTTTTGCTGGTTTTCTAGATTGACATTTGTGGCTACTGGATGATGATCAGCAGCAAAGGCCATTTGTCCCTCCTCAGCCCTGGGACTTTAAGGCTGAATATAGCAACACCACTAACCCAGGCGAGATCGGTTAACACGGCACAGACATGAGATTAACGCTGGGAACTTCCTGCTCTAATGAGGACACAATGCAGAAACATAGGATCCATTGACACCCTGAGTTCCCTCCCCCTGGCCTCTCAACCCGCCGGACTCCAGCTCTACAGAAATGTAGGAACAGGAGGAGGACATTTGACTCCTCAAGCTGTTTCACCATTCAATGGGATCACGCCTGATCTGTAACCTAACTCCAGATACCTGCCTTAGCCATAAATCCCTTAACACCTGTGGATAACAAAAATATTTCAATCTCAGATTTAACATTTGATTGCCTTTTGTGGAAAAAAGTTCCAAACTTCTACCGCCCGTTGTGCATAGTAGTGTTTCCTCATTTTATGACTGAAAGAACTGGCTCTAATCTTGACACTATCTCTCCAAGTCCTAAACACAACCAGCCTGAATAGTTTCTCTATTTCTTCCTTTGTTCTTTTCTGTTCTCCAGCTTGGCACATTGGCACATCGCCCTCAATTCCTCACCTTTGAGAAGGAAGTAAGCAAGAACAGCTGGAACTGGAAACCATTGTGCAGTTCATTTTAAAAAGAACAGCAAGCATGTCTTTTTTTTAGATTGAAATGTCTTGTTGGCTATGAATGTGGGAAAGTACAGCAGTCATTATGAACTACTGAAATGCATGACAGTGAATCATAATCAAGGAAACACTCACTGAGAGCCATGTAAACCACTCAACATAATGTATTTATTGCCAACAGATTGCAGCAAGTAATCCTCTTACATTTTCTTTCCTGTCACATGATGTAAGTCAACTAAGTCTTCTAATCACTGTGCTTGTCTCTCTTCTGTTATCGTCATATGATGCAAATATGGCAAATTTCCAGTGTAGCAAAACATTACAAAAGGAGTAAATTTCCAACCTCATGGCAGGGTGATTCCTTCACCCCAGTGCTGAATTTTGTGATCATGCTATGCATGATTTTCTAAGCATTTAAATGAATGGGTAGAACATCATGTGCAGTGCTCATGTAGAGTTCCTTCCTGTACTTCCCATATGTTTTTGACACTCAATACTGGGAGCAGGAAGTTGGAAATTGACCAGTCTGTGCAATATCATACAAATGCTTAAATGGCTAAACTATTGTCTCCTATTTTGGTACAAATTTTAAGCCATTTTAAACAACTTGGCAATTCCTCTATTAGATAACAAACAAGGAAATTTGAATCAAGTGTGTTAATTGTTTTTATGTAATTATCAAAGCATAAATTAAGATAAAACATATTATACAGTAACAAAGCTCCAGGTTTATTAGATGGTTGTACAATGTTAAGGGTTACACTGGCATCTCTAACCTTTTAAATCCTTTAATTTTTGACCATGGTTCTCAGCCGGCTTTCCAATAATGTAATCCTAAATATATTATTGAACAGTTTTAATTCTTCACAATCAACAAGATAATTCTTAATTGGTCCTTACTTTCAAGAGCCTATCCTTAGAAGAATGCAATGAACCTGGGAATCGTAGCAAAGTAACTGACTCTATCTGTGCAATTTCCATAAGTTGCAATCCTCCCATTAGCAAAAAACATTAAGTGCAGTGATATTTAATAGATAGCAACCGTAAATTGGCTGGCAGAATACCTGATTTTTCAGTGTCACTCTTTGGTTGTGTGACTATATTTTTGGCAGGCGGTAGCATGTCTGCAAGGACCGAAAATGAATGTTCTGTTGTCAAACTGCCTCCAGTAGGCAGAACATTACCTGAGTGGTGAAAATTGGCTGGATGTCAAGTCAGTGACATGGAGACAGGCTGTCCTAGTTTTGAGGCTAGTCCCCATATGTGCTGGATGCACTGCTTTGACAGGCACTGACAGCTCAAAAGCATTTAAGAAGTGACGGTGTATGTCCTGATTCATAAATGCCAATTTTTTGATAATATTTCTGTGTAGTTTTGGAAAGATGCAGTGAGTTGGATATATTTGAGAGGTGATGATAGATTACACTATCTTTTGTGGGCCTGAGAGGCATCCGTTTCAGGCAATTAAATTTAGTTTCAGAGATTGATGGCTAGATACCAATTTGAATAATAATCCTTCATAAGGTACAGTGGGTGGTCTGTTCTCATGTATTGCAAACCAGTATGTCACCCACAGCAGAATTGTGAACATGAAACATAACGTAATGGAGTAAAATGCAATTTATCTCATCAATGGAAGTAATCTAATGAAAAAAAATAGTTAAATTGTGGAAAATAAGTGATTTTTATGATTCTTGTAAATGGACTCACTTTTCTTAATCAAAATTATAAGAATTAGCTACTTCAACAATTGAAAGCAGTGAATCAAGTCCGGTGGATCATCACTCTTATGATTATTGTTTTGTTTCCACTCAGCGTTGGTCTGATGGTACTGTTGTTCAACAACTTCTGCTTTGAGACACATGGAGGAAACTGCATAGATGAGAATACCTACTCAGAGTGAAATAGAGGGAAGCAAACCTGAGTATTATTACCAAGTCCTTTAGCAGGGTCTGACAAGGGAATTAGCTCCTCACGTGTGTTATTTTGATTATCCTTTGAAGGGATGTGAGCATTGCTGGCATGGCCAGCTTTTGTTGTCTATCCCTAATAATCCTTGAGAAGGTGGTGGTGAGTCACCTTCTTGAACTGCTGCAGTCCATGTGGCGTAGATACACCCACAGTGCTTTTAGGGAGAGACTTCCAGGTTTTTAACCCAGCAACATTGAAGGAACAGCAATATAGTTCCAAGTCAGGATGATGTGTGGCTTGGAGGGGAACTTGCAGTTGGTCATGTTCCCATGCTCCTGCTGCCCTTGTCCTTCTAGCTGATAGAGGTTATAGGTTTGGAAGGTGCCATTGAAGGAGGCTTGGTAAGTTGTTGCAGTGCATCTTTTAGATGGTACACACTGTGGTTACTGCACACTGATGGTCAAGTGAGTGAATGTTTAAGACTGTGGGTGCAGTGCTGGTCAAACCTGCTGCTTTGTCATAGATGGTTTTGACTTTGTTGAGTGTTATTAAAGCTGTTGTCACCCAGGCAAGTGGAGGGTATTCCAGCAATGGCCTGACTTGTACCTTGTAGATGGTGAAGACATTTTCAGAAGTCAGCAGGTGAGTTATTTGCAGCAGAATTCCCAGCTTCTGATCTGTTCTCATTGCCACAGTATTTCTGTTTAATAGTACATACAGGATGTTGATGGTAGGGGAATTCAGTAATGGTAATAACTTTGAATGTCATGGGGAGAGGGTTAGATTCTTTCTTGTCAGAGATGGTCATTGCCACTCTTGGGTTATGATCCCCATAGAGATCGATAACTTTTAACAAGAAATTTGAACTTCCAAATTAATAGCTGAAAGGCCAACAATACAAGATTTCATGTTTTAAGACTTCTCCAGTAACAAAAGACTAAAAGCACTTTTTACTAAACACTATTTTTGTAGGCAACTTATATTTTAACCCACAGAACAGAAGTGTTCCCTTTTTACTTCTGGCACAACTGAAAAAAACACACTTCACAGATATGCTTTATACTGTCTTTTGAGAAGACATTCAATTCTCCCAGAACCAGGGTTTACTTCTGTTCTTTTCAATTCTTAACCCGGTAAATTTTAATCTCAGAACTGTGTTTCACAGTGAGTTTTTTTCCCCTTGGAGAGTCTTCCACCAGTACAAGCTAGGCAAATCATCTAGCCTCATTTTAACTTCACGTGAATTTGATCTTTTCAAACTGGGCATGAGCTCCAACCCACACTTCTACTTGATGAACCACAGCCTATAGCTTCTCTCCCTTTCTTAGGTCCTGGCAGACTAACTGTGCCTGTGAGTTTTCTGGGATATCTTAGACATTTGCCCTCTCAAAATCTATCTTTATGGCAATATGAATCAATGGGCCTTGTATTCAGGTAGAAATGCTGATTAGCTATCCTTGAGATGCCAACTCTCTTTTGTTTTGGAAGTAAATGGGCAGTTTAGAGAACAACTGTTTGCATTCTGACATTCTCAATATTTTTCTGGGACTTTGGAGAGTCACAGTTTATCCACTGTTAACACACAGGCCTTTGACATTGTCTCCAAGTGTACACATCCTGCACCTTCTTCCCAGGAAAACAATCTAGCCTCCTTTTGATCTCTAATCACCAAACTATCTAGCCTGGCTGTCAGGCCAAGATCAGAACAGGTCATATGACCCCATTTATTTTACCTTAAATTAAAGACACAGTCCCAAAACATAACAATTTTATAAACATCATAATTGTAACACCTGGTACTTGTGCAGTGCAAATATTTCTTGTCATTTATCAGACCAAACCTGGATATTGTCCAGACCTTGCTCCATGCAGGCACAGCCTGCTTCAGTACCTGAGGAATGGTGAGTAGTAATGAACACTGCAACATCAGCAAGCATCGCCAATTATGATGATAGAAAGATCATTGAATAAGCAGCTGAAGATGGTTGGATCTGGGACACTGATATGAGGAACTCCTGCAATGATGTACTGGGTCTGAGAACGTTTCAGTCTTACCTTGCACTGATGTGCTGGACTCCTCCATCAGTGAGGATGGGGATGTTCATGGAGCCCCCCTGCTCCTAATTGTCCATCCCCACACATGACTGGACGTGCAGAGATTTGATCTAAACTGTTGATTGTGGATTGCTCATTTATGCTGCTTTTGCTGTTTATCTTGTATGTTGTCCTGTGGTGGAGCTTCATTAAGTTGACACCTAATGTTTAGATATGTCTGGTGTTGCTCCTGTCATGGTACCCTGCTTTCCTCATTGAAGCAGGGTTGATCACTTGGCTCAACAGTAATGACAGAGTGAGGAAGATGTCAGACCATGAGGTTATAGGTTGTGCATTAAAAAAAGGAATAAGGCTGAACAATGTTCCCAGCTGTAATTTTTTTATTTTGATTTGCACAAATTGTAGTTATACTGTGACTGGTGTCAGCCTGAAGCAGCATCCAATTATCCCTTGTATGAAAGGAACCATAGGGTCAGACATCGGTATGTGTGCTTGGTGAAGAGCTAATGGCATAAAACTAAAATCTGTGAGATTATGACAGAACACCTCTAAATCAGAATCTCCCCTTAAACATCTTTCTGCCTGTCTCCAACTTAAGCTGCATATTTTATGTGAATTAAGAAACTGAGACTCCTTTGCCTTGACACAAAATAAGCAGGATAGCTGCTCTATAATCTATTGCTGATGCCTCATCTATTGCTGTGCCCACAATATAAAGATCTCTTTTAAACCTTACACACTAGGGACAGCTTTGAGTGAAATCAGTGAACAACATTCAAAATACTAAAAAGTATTCAGCTACACTCACACTGCATGTAAGGGAGAGCGAACCTCTCAAATGTTTTCATAGGTTCCAATTGATATTGCAGTAGTAAATATAATCAAAGACGTTTTTGTGACTCATTCTCTGAACTCCAAATACTGGTGCCAGGCGTTTGCCCTACATGGGAAGAAGCAAAGAAAAGTAATGCAGGAGCTTAGATGGTTTAGATCACATGAAAACCATTAATCACAGTCCATTTTAATCTTTTGCAGAAAGTGTGCAGACAGCTACACGAAAGACAACATTTTGAATAACAGCAGCAAGGATAACCCAATGTCTTATCAAAGCCTATTTGAACTTGATGAGGCTAAAATGAGAATCTATTTAGTATTTCCTTTGATTATTTACTAGCTGCTGCACAATTTCCTACTTCAACATTGTGAGCATTCACTTATGTCAAAAAAATTCTACTCATACTTTTCCCTCAGAATTTTGCAAATGGATTTATGGAAATCAGACCACATTTTTAACTCATATGAAATGGTAGGTTACGAATGATTGCAAAATGGAATATAATTTTCTTCAATAAACTTTCTTTTTTGTATATTTGGGACCTTCCATATAACAGCATGTCTTATATTTTTTAATGTCGAATATATTTCTAAAAATACATTTTAAAAATTATGCCAAATGCGCCCCTGGTCTGTGTTCATTGAAATCAGCTGGAGTGATGGCTGCAAAACTAAACCTGCGACATCTATCATTGTAACAATGGTTGCTATGGAAATAAAGTCTTTGTGGGTGGTGATGTAGAGCTCAGTTTGCTCATGCTCCAAGTCCTTCTCATGTACAATTACAGCATAGCAGCAGCGCTACTCTTTGAAATTAAATTCTACATTAAAATGCTGATTAATTAGAAACTATTAGTGGTACAACATCAATGCTATTGATTCTGTCATTAATACTGCCAAGCAAGTTGCAATGCTCCTTTAAGAGTTACAATGATCTTTCTAAATAATCCATGCTTCCAATCTGCTCTTGGGTTATTTACTATTAGTAATATTGCATTAAAAATATGAATTTTAGAAGTATTAATTATACAAAACCCTTGTTATTAAGCCTCTGAGTCTACCTATAATTTAAGTTTAGAGCCAAATTGATACAACCAGTCAATCGATGGAAGATTAAATTTATGCCACCTTTGAGGAAGATCCCATAACTTCAACATTACAAATTCCTGAATGATTCAGATCTGTCCACAGGAGGAATAGCCAAGATAACTCTACTGCCCTTATTTTACAAACTGTTTGTACCAATCCTGAGAAGAACAAAATATCCAAGAATTTTACAAATACACTCCGACAGCAACATGCGCCACTAATATTAGTCAAAGCAAAATACGGATTAAGCATTTGGTCGGGAAGCAAGTCAAAAGCTCAGTGGCCTTGAATGGAGAGGAGTAAGCTACAGGGCATGTAAGAGATTGAGAGAGAGAGAGAGAGAGATGCCATCTGCATGATTGTCCCTTTGTTCAATGTATAACAGTGTGTCAATGAGCTGATGTTTCATTCCTTTTCTTTGTTGTCAGCAGAAGGTTATTCCCTTCCACCACATCACCAGGAAGTTGACTTCGGTTTCAATTGTTGAGTTGCAATAATAATTAAGGAATTTAGACATCACATACTGTGAAAATTGTTTCCAAGCCTTTGTAAGTTTCCAAGTTCCCAGTGCTTCTCCTGACATCATGACAGCTTCTTATGCTCTGAAGTAATGTGGAGAATTCTCTGTATAGAGGTAGGAAGCCACACTTAGACATATATAGAAGCTAGCCTGGAGAAGCTTCAGGTCAATACCATATATTAGAAAAGAACTTGGTACCTGAGAGCTTTGTACATTATTAATTAGCAATGTAGGAACACATGTGAAATCTGTTTGATTTTGTGACTTACAAGTAATAAAGGGGAACGTTCATTCACACTCGGCATGAGGGACTGGCTGGAAATGTGAAGTTAGAAATTGTCTTTCTCGTGTTGGCAAAGGGGTCAAACCCAGATCAGACTGAACAGAGAGCTGTCTTCCCTTTCTTTTGGCTACAAAGGCCTAAAGTAAAAAGGATATGGAAATGTGGCTTTAGTAGGCTGAGGCTTTTATCACTGAGCTATAACCTAGCTTTGAGCTGACACCAGGATGATTAATGTTAGATGTGGAAAGTTTTAAATTGCTGGAATGAGTCAATGCCCTTTTAAGCTTAGCTCAAGCTTATTTTCAACTAATTAATGCTGCACATGTGTCATTCCCTGATATGCATATCCGGAGGTTAATACTTTATTGTCTGGGACACACAGTTGGATAATTTAGCCTATAAAATGAACAAGTGTTTCCTAATTTATATTGTGTTTTACAGAGAAGAAAGGTGTGGCATTTATATAGCACCTTTCATGGCCCCAGAATGCCTTGAAATGTTTTCAGTGAACAAAAGTATTCTTTAAAGTGATGTCATTGAAGGCCAGAATGGTAGCCCATTTTTACACAGCAAGGTCCTACATATTAATGGGGTAAATGGCAAGGTAACCTACTTTTGATGATGTTGGTTCAGGTTGAGGGAGACCAGGAAAGGTTCATTAGCTCTTTTCTTGTAATGAACTGTGGGATCTTTTGTATTGCACCTAAACTGATGGTCAGGGCCTTTTATCTGAAAGGGAGCACCTCCAACACTTTCTCTGTGCTGCACTGAAAGGTCAGCCTAAATTTTGTTTTATGCAATGCTCCTGTGAAACACCTTGGGGCATTTTAGTACATTAAAGGCACAATCTAAATACAAGTGGGAATGCTTATGGGTTGGGCCTTGAGCTTTTGACCTTCCAGAGGTGAAAGAGCTACTACTAAACCAAAACCACCTGGGTAAAAAAAGCATCTTGTAGTGATTTACTGCGGAACTATTTCCATATGATTTCAAAAATGAATTGCTCAGCATTAGCTGTGGTAATCTGATGTATAGTATACCTTTAAGAAGAATATTATAATAGATGATCACATGATCTTATTATCCAATGGCAGAGTAGTGTGGGCTACCTTAGTAGTCTATAGTCAGTAGTGCGTAGTCTCGAGTAAGAGTCTGTAATGTAGAAACAGGGTTTTAGTTGTAAGTACACAAGTGTAGCTGCTGAGTTACTTTGTAAATAAATAGAATGTGCTCCTCATAAGAAGCATCTGCTGATCTGTTCTGTCTATGGCACCAACTCGATCATGCCGAAACAAGCAACCCGGATCCATTAGTACAACTAAACTAGCGAGCAAAGATCCAATAGCATTCCTCCCATTAATTCACTGAGTCAGGGGGAGTGGCCCATTCAGCATACCTTGATGATGGAAAGTTAGGTGGAAAAGTAAGCAGTGAGGAGGATGCAGGGAGGGTGCAAAGGGTTACAGACAGATTGGGTGAATGGGCAAGAACATGGCAGGTAGAGTACCAATTGAATGAATGTGAAGCTGTCCACTTTGGTAGGAAAACTGAAAAACAGAATATTTTTTGAATGGTGATAGACAGGAAACTGTTTGCAAGCAGAGGGGGCTGGGTGGCCTTGAACATGAATCACAGAAAGTTAACATGCAGGGACAGCAAGCAATTAGGATGTCAAATTGTATGTTAGCTTTTGTTATTAAAGGGTATAAGAATAAGGAAGATTTACTACAATTATAAAGGTGAGGCCACATCTGGAGTTTTGTCTCCTCATCTAAGGAAGGACATATTTGCCCTAAAGGGAGTGCAGCAAAGGTTCGCTGGACTGATTCTTGGGATGAGGAGATTGAGGAGGGATTGAGTAGATGAGGCCTTTATTCCTTGGAGTTTAGAGGAATGTGAGGTGAGTTCTCATTGAAACAGATAAAATTCTTAAGGGGATTGACAGGGTAGATGCTGTGAAAATATTTCTGGCAGGGGGATCTAGGACATGGGGTCACAGTCTCTGAATAAGGGGTCAGCCATTTAGGACTGAGATGAGAAGAAATTTCTTCACTCAAAGAGTTGTGAATCTTTGGAATTCTCTACCCCAGAGAGCTGTGGATGCTCAGTCATTGAGGATGTTCAAGAGAGAAATCAATAGATTTTTGAGTTCTAAGGAAATTAGGGAATTAGTATTGGAGTTGGAAGGTGGAGTTGAGGTAGAAGATTGACCATGATCTTGCTGAATGGCACAACAGGTTTGAATGATCAGATGGCCTTCTCCAACTTTTATTTCCTACGGGTGGCTGGAAATTTGACATGCCCCAGGTCACTTATCCACTGGAAAGCTGCCTTGTGACACATTTGGACATGTGACTAAGCTGCTCACCCAATAGCTGGTAGAGTCCAAATTCATATAGGCTAATCGGGGTCTGATTACATCAACAGCACTTTTTAACTTCAACTTGAGCAGGAAAGCTGCTACCTCTATCCAGCCGGGTGAGGACCAACGTGAAGAGCACCTGGAAGTTGAAAACACCCTCTGCATTCAATCTTTGTTTAAACTTCCTTTTGTCAGGCTGGGAGGAATAGGAGTGCTCTCCCCTACCTGCTATCCCACATTCCCCATTGCAAACCTCATTCCCTACACCTACCTGAGTGCCAGCAGATGGCCAAGTGCTGCCTGATTTTCTGGAGACTGAGTGTCAATTCCCATCCACTTCGCACCAATCCCAGGTAATAAGTGAGTCAGCGGGCCAGCTATGTGTTATTGAGGACCAACGATTAAAATTGGCGTGGTCTCATACTGATGTAGACAGATGTGAGACTAAGTGAAACCAGAAGGCCTTCAAAATCCCCCCACAGTTACCATGGTATTGGTTATGTTGCCAAATAGAGCAATAAGGAACACCCAAGAACCATTCAGAATTATAGCTGCATGGCCACACTTATTAACAAGCATACTTCTCCCCAAACTAATACCAATCATGAGAAAAATATAATTTAATTATCTTTGCTTAAGGGATATCAAGCATTGAAATTTTATCCTGACTACAGATGTTATAAATCTACCATGCCATCTGTTATTACCCAGAAGTCTTTGCCCACACCAACATGAGAACATTTGCGACGGCATAAATTGTATATTCCAGAGAGAAGAATTCCCAATCGTAGGAGCACAATTCATCTTTGTGATGTAGTGAATCTAGAGAAAAAAAATAGTTGCTGCTGAGTAGCTTGGGGATTTCTTGGCAGCACAGCTTAATGAGGTACTCGTGGATGAATGTGAATATGGAACAGGCTAACAAAAGTCAGAGACACAACTAATCCAATTGTCTTAATTTCTCACATCTTCAAGTTTCACTAATGTTTAATGCTTGGGTGTGGAGTGGGTGGGGAGGGTGTCAGTAATGTTTCCACAACCATTCAATTTACAGTTTGTTTGAAGGCCTTCAAAAACTGTGGGATAAAATTAAATTGCATGTTTAATTTGAATGAACCACAAGCATTGCAATATGTCCTTGAAGAAAAATAATTTACAATAAAATATGTCAAATTATCTGTTTTAATAGCACAGTCTGCAGTTCCTTAAATGGCAAATTCAGCAACACTGCACTCCTGGGGCAGGATTTTACAGATGCTGGTGTTTGCCACCCTGCAACTGAAAGTCTCCATAAAACTCACCCCAACTCCGACAGGACTGGCCATAGCCACTTCACACTCTGAGACGTGTTACTTGGCTTGACACGGGCCTTCTGCCACCATCTGGGGAGGAAGTCCAATTCTGAGAGTTGCTGGCTGGTTGGCAGATCTCTGGTCCCAGCAGTGGCCACACTGCGTTTGGAACACATGATCCAATCCTTGTCAATGACAAAGCCTGCCCTGGCCCCTCCTGGCCAGCCCTCCTCTCATGACCTCCGTTGTTGTTGGGCCATGGTCCTCCTCTGTCAAATCCTCTCCCTCCGCATCCCAAGGTTGCAGAAAGACTGTATGGGTATATGAGACCCATTGCAACTCCACAAAGTAGACTGTGGGAAGAGGGAAGGCAAAGAGATGTGCATATCCATGCAGATGGCCTTCACCCACAGAGCTGTAACTACCAATGGGAAATCCAGAACCTCCCATGGGCCACACCCAAGAATCCTCACATCCCACAGTCTCCTCCCACTTGAACTTGGACATCTGCCAGCTGAATCTCTGTTTGCAGCTATGTTGTCAGACATGCACAGGGTGACCCTTCAGCTGTTTGCCATTGCCTTCCACTCTCCCTCTGTTACCTTTGAGCTTTCATCCATCACCTTTGACTCTCCCAATGTCACCCTGTGCCTTTCTTCAATCATCTTTGAACCTCCCACCATCACCTTTGACTTCATGGCAGTGACCTTCAACCTTCCATCTCTCACCCTTGACTCTAACCCCCTTGCCCTCCACCTGCCTCTTATGACCTGGATCCTCCCTCCACCATCCCTGACCTACCCTCGGTAGCCCACAATTTTCCATCAGCCACTGTGGACCTGCCCTCACTCAAGCTAAACCTGCTCTCCATCAAGCGTCAACTCCTCTTTCTGAATGTTGAGCTTCCCTATGTGGTGCAGGTGCCCAGGACTTGACATCAGACAGGACTGACCCAGCACGATAGGCCTTGGAACTGCATTGGAACTGCTTCCACCATGCCACCCACCCCCCCACCCTCCCAATCCCTCAACTTGCCAGGGTGTTCCTGCTGCACAGTTCAATGCCTCAACTCCACTCCCATTGCACGACCCACTATTGCGCCCTCTCATGCCCCGACTCCCTCCCACTTCGTCTTTGCCGGTACCAACCATCGAGGTCTGCAAGCATTCTCCTGCTCTCCTCCCCATTCCTGCAGAGTTCAACAAAGGCAACTGCTCACCTCAGATCCAAATGGACCATTTGGCCTGGGTGCATTGCCAGCTTTACTCAGCTGTAAAACAGGTGACACAAGTTTCCTGTTCACTGCTGACTTAATCTTAAAGGTAGGGCTTAATTAGGATAAGTTGTAATTTAGCGAATAATCATGGGATGTAAATATATGAGAAAGAGGTACGACCCACCATTGAAATGCCGTCGGCTTCATCTCTAAAACTCAGCCCAATGTCAGGAAGGGTAAATTTTGACTCCTGCCTAATGAAGCCCGGAACAACTCCCACTCCTGGAGGCCTTATTAAACTCCCACTCCCGGAGGCTTTATTAAACTCCCACTCCCGGAGGCTTTATTAAACTCCCACTCCCGGAGGCTTTATTAAACTCCCACTCCCTGAGGCTTTATTAAACTCCCACTCCCGGAGGCCTTATTAAACTCCCACTCCCGGAAGCTTTATTAAACTCCCAGTCCCGGAGGCTTTATTAAACTCCCACTCCCGGAGGCTTTATTAAACTCTGCTTACCATGTGTTAGGTTGTTAAACACCTTAAACATCTGGTTGTACTGAAGTCATGTGTGCAGAGATTGCAAAGCTTTAGCAGCATCTTTCATTGGGTGAGAGGAATGGGAAATTGAAGAGTTAAGTGGAAGCTTTCAAGCTCCATAGATGGGACATTCTGTTGTGGAAGTGTAGGAGTGTAGGAGAGGATTAAAGCAAGACGATTAATGCAGTGGGCAGTATTCTAGGATGAGAGTTTGATAATGGGTCTCCCAGCAGCAGCGTGCTATCTTCTGAAGCCTCTTCAGACTTATTCTGCTTCTCTTTGTCATCCCCTTGCCGTTCTGGTGAGCCTTTCTCCTCTTTGTCTCTTTGCGCAGTGAAGCTGTGCAACATGGATTAGGCCAGTACAATCTGTGAAATCAGTGGAGAAGTTGGGCAGTAGGCCATCTAGGATTACGTAGCACAGCTATCTCAGAGCATCACTTGTAAATCAAATGGTGGAATCATCCCAGATTTGCAATAAGTGTGGTAATGCGCAGGAAAAAGGATATTTTACCCGCTGGATTCACTGGCAGGTTTTCCCGCCGTATAATCCCAATCCCACCTCATTAATCATGCGTTCCCGGGAAACACTCTGTTTCAATGGCAGGCGGCCTCAGATTCGCCCGCCATGCCGTCACCTCGCTGCTTCCTCACGCCAGACACCATATTTAAAGTTCAGCCGTGCACACAACTCTCAGCGCTTCCAGCCCAGGACTGCTGCACAGAAGACATGGCCCCGAAAGGCAAGCAGACTGCAGCCCCTGATTCAGTGACGCGTCTCTGGAATGACATAAAAACTTGCCATGATGTCCTCTACCCCAGCTCTGGGCAAAGGTCAGCAAGCGGGATCACCAATCCTGAGGTGGTGGCAGCAGTGATCAGTGCCAACGCTCTGCAAAAGAGGACAGCCACCCAGTGCAGAAACAGGATAAATGGCAACATCTGTTCTGCCAGGGTAAGTCACTTTCTCATCACTCTCAACTCACACACTCACAAAAACCATCACACACCCACAGGGAGCTCACACCTCAAGGGACAACACCACTAACTCTCACACACACCCTCACATCTCCGTCATATCCTCTGGAGCTCGTGTCCTCATCCTGTCCATGACTGCACTCACCACACAAACATTCCACACAGTCCCATGTGTCCTGCTCACACCCTCTCCCTCTGTTCCCATGCAGGAGAAGCCTGCTCACATCATCAGGGAGAGGTTCCAGACCGGGGTTGGAGTGGCCCACATTAGGCTCCTCACTCACTTTGAGGACCGTGCCATTGCGCTGACTGGTGAGGACATGGACCCTGCCTGTGACGACGGTGAGGTCAGCAGTGAACATCCACGTGAGGATCCTGCACCACATCCTCCCTCTCTCAACACAACTGAGAGTGCTTTCTCTCCTGCTTTTGATTCTGCTTCCATGCATTAATCATCTGTACTTTGGTTCACAGGGAGCTCTGCCAAGCGCAAGACACCCTCAGCCAGCCAATCCCTCCGCTCTATCCATGTCCTCACTTCCAGCCAAGAGGACACCTGCTCCATTGAAGAGCTGGAACCTGGAAGACCCGTCACAGCTCTTACCCACACCCTGCACCAGCGCAGAGACACACACCTCAATAGGAACTAGATCTAGAGTAGGCTCAGCTGCACAGCCTGGTGGTCACTGCATAGACATGCATCTGCAACAGGACGAGGCAGGTCCAGCTGAATTCCCTGGCACTCGGAGGACTGCTGGGGAAGAGGCATCTGTGAGGTTGGAGACAGATAATGAACCTCTGGATTTGGCCTTCCAATTCATCGTGGAGTCAGCAGAAGGCATGGAAACATCACACAGGGCTGTTGGAAACCTCAAAAAAAGTGGCACCCAAGTCATAGGAGTGCATCTGCCTGCTCTGAAAAAGTGGTGCCCATATGTGCGCGTATGGAGGTCTCCATGGGAAGGATGGTAGATACCATGGAAACACTCCTCCAGCAGAAAGCAGAGATGCGTGCAGACCTGCAATCCATCGCAGTAGCCAAAGTGAGTTCCTGCAGTGGCAACACATGAGGGAAATGGGGCACCTCGACATCCCTCCAGGTGCTCCTTCCCCTCAGGAAGTCGGCCGGGGCCCTCGGGCACTCAAAGGGAGAGGAGCGGCAGCTGGACACCCTTAGGTTATCCACCCAGAAATCTCAGAGGGTGTTCTCTCCCTCTGAGTCCTCCTGCTCCCCCCTCAACCTCATCTCCTGTCACCGCAGAGGGAGCAGCTGACCTACAGGAGGACAGCCAATGCAAGCCGGGGTTCCCAAGGCCTCGGTTCTCCAGAGGACCCACAACAAAGTCATCAGAGGCAACAGGGCCACCATTACACAGGCTGTCTCCAACCCTGCTGCAGATGTCAGGGCAGCACCTAGAAGAAGTGGTAGGACTAGAAAAGTTAAGAATTTCTGATCACTAGCGTTTGCTCGGGTGAACAAACGTTGTCACTTTATAATCTGAAAATATGTTCACTTTCCCTGAATAATGTGTAATGGTGTCTTTCTGCTTCATTGACAGGATTCGCGAGTCCTCCCCCTGCATCCCCCTCCCCCACTAGCAGTTCAGCTGCACACAGCCGGCCCCAGAAGTGATTCTGGAGGGAGAAGTATATGTGTGCCAGGCTCTTTTGGAACCTCATGCAAGCACTCTCCCACATACATGGATCCTTCCTTCACCACACTAATCTCAATGTTCCAACCATTTTCAATGCTGCCAGCTGGGGTTCACTTTCAGTTGTCCATCTGAGCTGACCTGCATCTCCACCCACCCCCTGACCACACTCCCATGTAGCACCTGTACCCTTCCAACACAAGGCTTCTTTCACTTCTGATTTTGCAGAATAGTACTGGTGAAGCATGTCTTTAGCTCTTCCATCCTTTCCTCTCCCCCAGTCATCCATGTCCTTTCCCCCCTCACTGTTGACCCCTGGCATCACCGCCTACCTCCCCACTGTCACCTACTAGCCAGAAACCTTTTCTTCCCAGGATGTCCATGTGAACATGCACATTCCCTACCTTCCTGAGAATCCACACCCCATCCCCGACCTCCTCCTTCTCACCCCCAGGGCCCATGTCTACTTCGGAGTCCCCGCCATCCACCCTCGCTGTCCCTTCTACCACCACCATTTCAACCTCACCCTCCCACCCCACTGGCTCACTCCACCCTCTCTCATTCTCAACATTCCCTCCTACCACACCCACCCTCAGTTTGCACCCCAGGAGGCAGTCATTGGCTCCACAGACCCCTACCTTGCACATTCATCTGGACATCTCCCCCACATTACTTCTTCACCCCCCCTTACTCCTTCCTCTGCCCTTACACCTTCCTCCACCCGGAATCTTTCCTCCTCCTGGACTCCTTCCTCCACCTGAAGTCCTTACCCCCTTCAAACTCCTTCCCCCCTCACAGGTCCTTCTCTTAAACCTTCCGCCCCCTCACATCTACCCCCTCTGTTGCCGCATTCTCACCCATTTCACCCCGCTCCCCTATACACCCTTGCGCTCCTTCCAGCTGCACCCCCGACACCATTTTTCCCCTCCTCCCAACCTTAAACCCCCCGGTACACCTTCCTCTGCCAGGGAAACCTAGACCTTCCTCTCCCACTTACTGCTGGACCTTCCTCTCCGCCCCCTCGATGATTATCCATAGCAGACCATGACCAAGACACCGAAGCAGATACTCAACTGTAATCTTCCACCTTCCATGAGCTGCTTTGTGGTAGAATCATGTCCATATAAATCCACCCAGCATGTGCTGCACGTGTTCCCCCAGGATCCGGTTGCTGTAGGGCTACAATATCTTCCACCTTTCGGGTGTCTGCGATGAGAGCAAGGCCCTGATGGTAAGTCCCGACTTCTGCACACTTGTCAAGACGTGTTCTGCACTGGTGCGTTTTCCTGCTGATGTGGGCAGTAAGTTTGACGTGGTGGGATAACCCTGACGAGCAGGGCTTAAAATGATATGCAGATGTATTAAAATGAGGCTCCCATGTCTGGTGGCAGGAAAAGCGACTCACCATTGACGGGTGGAGCAGAGAAGCACAAACTGATTTAACGATGGCGTGAAACCGATTTTGGCCTTCCCGTCATATTGTCTGCTCACGCTCGCCATGATGCCTGACACCAACGGGCATGGAAAATTCTGCCCAAAATTTCCACAGGCACTGTTCCTCCAATAAGTGGAGGTATGTATTCCTCTCCTTGTAGATTCTGCTGCGGGGATTCTGGTAGATGGGCACACAGCGCCTCTCATAACGCCTCATATTCCAATATCCCAAGATATCTTTACCAGAAAAACAAAAGTAAAAGGAGCTACCCATGAGGATACCCATTGTGATAGTGCTCTGATGGTAGATGAAAAATAATGAATTCTTAAATAATTCCTCTAAAGGCTTCTGACAAACTAATTGGCGACCAGTAAAGCAAAAACAAAGAAAAACACAGAATTAGCCTCCAAATCCTCCAATTCTTCTTCTTAAGGGGTTTATTAAAGTTGTTTCTATAACCAGCACAGTCCTGAATGATCCCAGATTTCCTAGAGTGCACCTGTAGGGGATGCATGACAACTAAGAAACTGCGCATTTTAAGGAGTGATTTTGACCTCAGATAAAACTTAGTGTCCTTTACCCACAGCTCCTGTGGGGCAGGTTGGGAGGTATTGGCAGAGGATATGGGGGTAGCCATTTCATTAGGCTGGGTAGAGAGCTGTCATCTTCCCGACTCGCACCCGATTAAGTCAGAGGTGTGGAATGTTGAGGCCAGCACTCCCCTTAAAGGTCAATTGAGATGCTTAAATGGCCAAGTAAGGGCCTCCTAAGGACATCATCCCACCACCCTTGGAAGAACATCAGTGGCTGGGGTTCCCCAGCCATCACAAAGGGAGGTCATCAGGTATACTCTGGCGGGCAGTGGGTGGGGTTCCTTCTGTTTGGGCACTCTGTGCCAAATGGGGATGCCCTTCTCTCATCAAGGGTTGCCCCATGAGAAGGTTCCACCCTGACTTCCATACCTACCCCTCTCCATCTCCTTACCTGGGCCTACTGGACTGGCCTGATATGGCCGTCCCAATTTCCAGGGTTCCAGGGCCTAGATGGTTGCTCCTTGCCTTAGTTCTCCACTAGGTCCAGCAATGGCCCACTGCTCCTGATGGTGCTGCTGGGATGGAAGAGCTGCTGGCCTCTGATTGGCCAGCAGCTCTTGGAGGTGGGATCTCCATCCTGAAGGCACCAGGGAGCCTGACAGCTGACAGGTAAGTGCCTGCTTGGGACTTAATTGGACCAGGGCTCCCAGAAATGGCTGCATCAGGTTTGTCACCTTTGCAGCCATTAAACTCAGCCGCTTATTTGGCATCAACTACTTATGCTTCTGGAACTCTTCAAACTTAGAACTTCAGAAACCTGGATGTGGAATTGGGTAGAGATCTCACGTGACAGATCTTTGCCTCACTCTCCGCTTGGGTTTACCCAATCAAAAGATTTAGAGAGGCTGGGAGAAACCTGGAAAGAAGGCAATAATCGGTTTTGTGAGAAACATATTTTAAAGATGCCTCTTGAGTAGAATTAGGCTTGCACTCTTGGTCTGAACTTTGGCTACCACACTTCCCAACCTGAAGATTAATATATCTTCAATATTTAGCTTTGCTGTTCTGAGTTATTTATGTAGGTCTTGTGGCCTAGTGGGTAGCATCCCTCCCGCTGGGCCAGAGACTCCGGGTTCAAGTCCCATCCCAGGACTTGTTGGCCACGGATGGTGCACTCATGGTGTGGCCAAGCAGGTTGATTGTCAACCTGTAAATTCTTCTGAAAAGCCTATGGCCAGCGGTAAGAGTGTGAGAGTTTTCTGGTCAGCCAGAACTGTGTGGTAGCTGCAGCACAACAGCCTCCCCACGTTAAAGAGCTCCATGGCTTCATATCAAGTGTCCTCCTCACTTCAAGGGGCTGCTAGAAAGAGAAAAAAAAGGATCAATGTGGTAAAGTTGTGGAAGGATTAATTGATCCATTTGTGTTGCAATTTTGTATGATTCTCGATCATTGCTTGAAGTTGCTGCAGTCCAATAGCTTGAACTATTGCTGACTTAATTTAAAAGAGTAATCGTTCAACTATTAAAAGCCCATAGAGAATACAAATAGGTTTAAAACAAACTAGAGCAACAAGATTGCATGTGCTAGTGAACTCTGCAAAAGGGTTTGTCTCAGTAAGGAATATAATGAGTATTTGACCTGATGGGAATTAAGTAGCTGATTGAAATGTAATCAAATTTTGTTCTTCAGCAGTAGGAAACCCCTTTGAGAAATGTGAGCATCATTTGGACTCCCTGTGAGGAGGCAGAGTGCTGTGGTAAGTATTTCTGAGAAATAAAAACACTAAACCCCTGTGAAACCTTAATGTCTTATAACACAGAGTTATCCCACTGATAGCCTAATTTCTGTGGCAGCACTATGAGGCTGTGCAAGTACTGCTGGATAAGTTTTCCAAAATTTCTCCAGAGGTTTGACTCATTATTAACTGTGAATTTTACTGGCTCCTGGTAATAATGTTTTGTATGGGTCAGCTTGAACATGCCATCCATACAGATCAGCAATGCAATTCCAGTTTCTCACTCAGGCATTGGGCAGCCACCAACTGAAAGATGCAGTGGCAATTTGGAAGGAATTGAACTTGGACCCACACTCAAGAAAAAACAAATTTTCCAATGTATGTAGGATAAAGGAGTTTAATGGTGATGGCAGCACTCAGCCAGGGGTGTGGTAGGAAGTGTCAACTTGACCACAGGGCTTTTTATGGTTGAGAGGGGGAAAATTCCATCCCTGATCACCAAGATCCTTAGCTTTGGATGCTGGATGAGAACAGGATTGAACCCAGCTATGACATCCTCCAGGATTGAATAGCCTGTCAGGAACGTGCTGGCTAGGCTCATACTTGAAAGAAGATAACTTGGCATTAATGTTTCAAATTCTGGGTCCATATCCTAGTTTCTTCAAGAAAGATGGGGAGGGGATAGGAAATGATTTCAGGAAAAACTGAAAGGGGTGAAAATGACTGGCTGAGCAACATTACAACATTATGGCTCAAATCGTCTGAGTAGTGATGGGACCACTGCGTCTGATACTGATTAGGCAGAAAAATGCGCATTTACCTGGTTACTCTTAAAAAGGTCAGACCTTCCGATGCAGCATCCAGAAGACAGCCCTCAGGTCAGGAATCCAGCTAGAGATCTGCGAAAAGGATCAGCATGAAGACACGACCCTTTTTACAGCACAATCTGCCGCATTCTTTTTCTCTTTTTATTCTTTTGTGGAATGGGGACATCACTGGCAAGGCCAGCATTTGTTGCCCATCCCTAATTGCCCTTGAACTGAGTGGCTTGCTAGGCCATTTCACAGGGTAATTAAGAGTCAACCACACTGCTGTAGGTCTGGAGTCAAATGTAGGCCAGACCGGGTAAGGGTGGAAGATTTCCTTCCTTAAAGGACATTAGGGAACCAGATGGTTCATCATAATGATGATAGTGTCCTGGTCACTATTACTGAGACCTGCTTTCAATTCCAGGTTTAATTAATTGAATTTAAGCTCCACCAGCTGCCATGGTGGGATTTGAACCCATGTCTCCAGAGCATTAACCTGAGCCTCTGGACTATTAATCCCAATGACATTACCACTACACCACCATCTTGTCCTTATATGTTTTCTTTAAAAAAAAATGGTAAATATTTAATAATCCAGTCTTTTAATGAATGTGTGTGGGTTAGTAAATGGATGAGTGAATGGGTGAGTGGGTGAATGGGAGGTGGGTGAGGTGGGTAGGTGAGTTAATGGGTTGGTAGTTGAAGTGGGGTAGGTAAGTGAGGTGGGTGAGGTGAATGAGCTGGAAAGGTGGGTGAGGTGGGTAGGGGGTAGTTGGGTGAGGTGGGTAGATGGGTGATTGAGTAGGTAGTAAGGTCAGGTGGGTAGTTCGGTAGACAGGGGATAGCTGCGTGGTCAAGGGATAGTAGGGTCGAGGGGGCATAGGGCTCTGGTCAGGGGTTGTTGGGTCACGTCTGGATATAGTCAGGTGGTTGATGGGTAGCCACGCGGTCAAGGAGGCAGATTGAGGGTCAGGTTTCAATCTGTCTAACGTTTCCTGGGATCCAGGTAAGTACTGCGGATCTGTCCGAAGTCTCTGCCTCTAACTCAGAGACTAGCCCAGGATCCCAGGGAGCAGGGGAATATCCCATTGGAAGTTTAACCTTTCAGGGAAATTCCCATACATGTCCAGGCATCAAGGCTTCTATAGGGTCCTGATGTGCATCTTCAGTCATATGCCTGGTCTCTTCGATCCAGAGACTGAAGATTTGGGCCTATGAATCCATGCACTAAAATATCAAGCGAATCCCAACAAGAAAGAAAGGATGAAGTCATGAATGAATATGCTGCATTGATGACTTAATGAAGTTTGTACTTGGCTTTTATCCACAATAGGCCTAAATGTTTGGTATTTGGGATGCCAAAGACCAATTCCATTCTCAATTCTGTGAAGTTCTCTGGATTGCCAATGAACACAATCACATCCCTGTGTGGGACCAACAAAATTCTAACCAATGGATCACTCTACTTCTGATAAATACTTAGAATAGCTTAGGAATATTAAATTATCAGGTGTAGAAAAATATAGACATGCACCTTATTAGGTGTCACAAAGAGATATTAATGTCTATAATGAAATTGGGAATTATTATTTTTTTAAATAGAATTGTAGTGGGCTGTGTGTCTGTGTGTGTCTTAATTGGATTAAAGCCAGCTAATATGGGCACTATGATATATAATAGTTTGAGATGTTAATTGGGTAAATAGTTAAGTAAGGATAGAAGGTAAAGAGTGCATTTGCATTTGTTGAATAAAACATTGAAAAGAATGGGTAAAATCTTGCACCTATTTGGGAGACGCCAAGCAATGTGTTTATATTAATAGTAAAATTAGTGGGATGAAAATGTTATTGTTAGAAGATGTGATGTTAAAAGCCTAATGATGTAATGGAAAATTTACAATCAAAGGAAAAGCTAGGTATAAACAGAAAGGAGTTGGTGTGTTCAAGTCAGAGACATTTAAGATCTAACCAGCCTGTAAGCCTACAACTGTGTCTGCAAAGGGACCTCATTTTGAATTTGTAAGGTCAAATGTGCTTTGCCTGGTGTCTGTTTAAAGTCTATGGGTTACTATTGCCTTGGTGAAAATTTACCTGGGAGTGATTAATTTGGTAATTTGTTTAAAAGTTATTATTGTAGTAATTTGTAGACATGTATATGTGTTTAATTTATTGTTAAATTAATAAATGTTTAATTTAGTTAATCTAAAAAAATTCCAAGGCTTGGTGATCTTATTCCTGAATTCAGAGCTGCATCTCAAACATACCAACTGAAAATATAATTTCTGACAGTTGTTCAAGTTTCACTCTGGGATTTAAACAACTCAGCATTTACCAAATGCTGTGTCATAACAATTGGGGGCTTATCTGGGATAAATTTGTAATTCCTTGATTGGTTTGGAATTGGCGAATCTTAAGGTTATGAATATGAGAAGAATTGTGAATTCAGGAGTTGGTATGGTTTTCTATATGTGGTGAGACTGCAAGATGGCTTTGGAAATTGCTAAGACTTGTCTGGGAGTAGAAGATGTAACTCTGACTGGGTTACAAAAATTAACCAAGAGTAAGTTAACAGAGTTGGCAAATAAATTATAATTGGGGTTACCTGCAGGGGCTAGGAAATCAGATATAATTAAAGGTATAGCACAGCAGCTACAGTTGGAAGTGTGACCTGAAACTAGTGAGCCACAGCTAGAGGTAGTGAGGCTTCAGTTACAAATAAATACACTTGAATTTTAACAAGCAAAGGAACTGAAAAAACTTGAATTCAATGCAAAGGAAAAAGAAAGGACATTTCAGAGGGAGAAAGCAGAAAGCCAGGAGAAAGAAAGGAAGCTGGAACTGAAATTACAAGCAAGAGAAGGATAAAGAAAAAGAGGCAATGGAAAGAGAGAAAGAAAGAGAAAGAGAATACCTGCTTAAAAGGCTGGAAGTTAAAAAAGAGATTTCAGATCCTGAGGACCTTTAACCTAAAAGCCAATGGGGAGATGTTTAGATTTGTACAAGCTCTTCCAAAGTTTGAGGAAAAATTGTTAAAGCATTCTTTATTTCACTTGAGAAGATAGCTAAACAGATGATATGGCCACAGGAGTACTGGACATTATTGTTACAGTTCAGGTTGTTGAGTAAAGCGCATGAGATATATGCTTCTCTGTCTGAAGAAGTATCAGTGAATTATGATATGCTGAAAAAGGCTATTTTGAGTTGGTTCCTGAGGCATACAGGCAGAAATTTAGGAATCTGAGAAAACAGCCTGGTCAAACTTATATTGAGTTTGAGGGAGTAAAACAAAGTAATTTTGACCGGTGGATATGGGCATTAAAAATAGAGACAACATATGCAGCTTTTAGGGAAGTAATTATTTTGGAAGATTTTAAAGACTCAGTAGTGAGAACTCATGTGGAGGAACAGAGGATTGATTCTGTAAGACAAGCAGCAGAAATAGCTGATGATAGCTGATGATTAGAATTAGTTCATAGAGCAAAACCGTTTTTCTGTCACCCTTTCAAATTGCAAAAGGATAGAAAGTGGGAAGGTGAAAGGAACGTCAGTAGTCAGGGAAGAAAGCAATAGCTGGAAATTCCAAGGAAGTTTTTTTCTCAGAATAAAAAGGAAGGTGCTGAGGTAGGGGTGACATTTGAAAGTTGTGTTTTCATTGTAATAAAGTGGGGCACACAGTCTGTTGTGTTGGAAATTGCAGGGAGAATCTGTTGGAATTATTGGGGTGCAGGAAAGTTCTGGAAGTAAATGTGCTGTGGGTTCTGAGGTTCAGGCACAGGAGAAACCAATGGTTTGTGTATAAGTAAAACAGAGTGAATCAGTGATAGGTAAAGAAGTGGGAATGTATTTGCCATTTACCCAAGAGAATTCTGAAGAGCAAGTTGCAGAAATGTTTAAAGATTTTGTGTGTGAAGGGAAAGTCTTTCCATGTGTACAGGGTGGAGTAGATAAAGACGTTAAAATTTTAAGTGTCACAGGGGCTAGTCAATCCTTAATGTTGTGGGATAGTGATATTTGTTATTGAAAGGGAGTATTACAGGAACAGGTGATGCTAAGTGGGGTTCATGGAGATGCTAAACCTATCCCCTTGTGGAAAATAAATTTAAACAGCAAATAGAAGTCAGGGGAAGTTATTGTTGGGGTAGTGGAAAAATTGCTCATTGCAGGGGTTCAATTTATTCTGGGTAATGATACAGCTGGGTCACAAATGTGGGTGTTGCCTATAGTAGTTGACCAGTCTGTAGAAGTGTTTTCAATAGAGGTGTTACAGAGGGAGCATTGTGGATTATTTCCGGATTGTGTGGTAACAAGATCACAAGCTCATAGATTGAAACAAGAAAAACAAGAAGGGCAGGCAGTTCAAAGACAAGAAGAAGGTGTTGAAAGCCCATTAGCTGACATTGTGTTTGATAAAACTGTGCAGGAAGAAAGACTACAGGACAGTTCAGCTGAAATGTTTAACTTAAAGAGGTTAGTGGAATTACAGAAAAATTATTTGACAAGTTATATCAGGCAGTTTACTCAGAAACAAGCAAAATGTATTCCAGTATGTTATTACCTTAAGGGGGATATTTTAATGAGAAATTGGAGGCCGGATCATGCTTCAGCAAAAGAAAGCTTGAGGGAGGTACATTAGATTGTTATCTCATTAGGGTATAGAAATGAGATGCTGAGGGTTGCTAATGAAATTCCAATGGGGGGGGTTGGGGGGATACATTTAGGAAGTAGAAAAACACAGGATAGAAAAAAAGATAGAGGTTTTTTTTGACCAGGGTTGTATAGGGATGTAGTCAAATTCTGCAGCACATGTCAGGTAATGGGGAAACCACAAGCAGTGATTAAGCCAGCACCTTTAATCCCAATACCAGCATTTGAAGAACTGTTTACTAGGGTCATGATTGATCGTTAGGACCCTTCCTTAAGACTAAAAGTGGAAATCAGTACTTACTGAAAATAATGGATGTGCCTACCAGGCTTCCTGAAGTGATACCTTTAAGAAATATTACAACTAAGATTGTGGTGGAGTGAACTCATTTTTTTTAAAGATATGGTTTACCTAAGGAAATACAATCAGATCAGGGTTCAAACTTTATGTCACAACTGTTTAAGAAAGTAATGAACAGTTTGGGGATAAAACAGTTTAAGTCAATAGCTTACCATCCAGAGTCACAAGGAGCTTTTGAAATATGGCATCAAACTTTAAAAGCTTTGATAAGATCATACTGTCAGGGTTATGCACAGGATTGGGATATAGGAATTCAATTCTTATTATTTGCTATTAGAGACACTCCTAATGCATTGCCCTTTTGAAGTAGTTTATGGTCATGAGGTAAGAGGACCACTGAAATTGATTCAAGAGAAATCGGTGGGTCAATTTTCAGAAACTATTCTCCTGGGATACATATCAAATTTCAGGAAAGATTGAACCGAGCATGAGAGTTGGCCAGGGAATATATAAAGATGTCATAGCAAGTAATGAAAATGAAGGCAAACAGGAAAGCGACAGCTCGAAGTTTCATTTCTGGGGAGAAAGTTCTAGTTCTGTTACCAGTATTAGGTGATTCATTAAATGCAAGGTTTAGTGGACCTCACAGGGTTAAAAAGAAATTGAGTGAACTAAATTATTTAATAAATACTCCAGATAGAAAAAAGAAGCAGAGGGTGTGACATGTAAATATGCTTAAAAAGTACTTTGGCAGGGAAGAGGAACAAAAAGTAATATTATTGATGATGGATGATGAGGAAGAGGTAGAAGTGCAGGATTCTGAAAATGACTTTCCTCTAATCAAATTGGATAATGAGGGGGCATTTGAAAATTTAAATGAAATATTGAGTTACCTTCTATACAAGTACAAAGTGATTTGGAAAGCTATTGTAGTCACGCAAACCTATTTGTGGAAATAAGTTGGGGAAGACAGATTTAGCTTTACAGGATGTGTCAGTAAATGTTTCATCTTCAATAAGGCAACATCCTTATAGATTAAATCCAGCAAAGTTATCACAAGTACAAAAAGAACTTGACTTCATGCTTCAAAATGACATCATTGAGTCTACTTGCAGTAACTGGAGTTCACCTATTGCTGGTACTGAAACTGATGGAACACAAAGACTGTGTGTGGACTAACAAAAGGTGAATGCAGTGACAAAAGTGGATTCCTATCATAAACCACAGTTGGAAGATTGCACTGAGAAATCAAAATTTGTCACAAAGATGACTTGCTAAAAGGATATTGGCAGGTACCATTGTCGGAAAGAGCAAAGGAGATATTGGTTTCTGTGACGCCACATGGACCATATCAGTTTAAAGTCATGCCATTTAGTATGAAGAATGCACCTGCAACATTTCAAAGACTGACAAACAAAACTTTTGCAGGTCTAAGCAATTATGCTGTAAATATTGATGAGCTGATAGTTTCTAGTCAGACATGGGAGGAGCATTTACAACATCTGGAAGAATCATTTTCTCGATTACAAAAAGCTAGTTTGGTGCTGTTCTGGTGAAGAGTCATACGGACTCGAAACATTAACTGTATTCCTCTCCGCAGATGCTGTCAGACCTGCTGAGTTTTTCCAGGTATTTTTGTTTTTGTTTCAGATTTCCAGCATCCGCAGTTTTTTGCTTTTATCTTACTTTGGTGCTGAACTTGGCTAAAAGTGAATTTGCAAAAGAGCAAGTTACTTATCTAGGGCATACCACTGGATATGGTAAGATGGCTCCGAGAGATGTGAAAACCAAGGATATTGCGGATTTCCCAGTGCCTAACAAATTGCAAAGTTTTGAGATTTCTAGGCATGAGTAGGTTTTACCAGAAATTTGTACAAGATTTTAGCCACGTGTTGCTCCATTGACTGAACTGTTAAAAAAGTACAAGAAGTTTCAATGGACGCCGGAGTGTCAGAAGTCATTTGACAGGTTGGAAACTATATTAACTATTGCACCAGTTTTAGCAGCACCCAATTATGCCAAGAAATTCAAGTTGGCCATTGATGTGAACGATATAGGCATTGGGGCTGTACTGTTACAAGAAGATCACACTGGAATTGAAAAGCCAATGGGGTATTTTCACAGAGGCTGAATGTACAAAGAGAAAATATTCCATGATTGAATGTTAGCACTGCAGCATTTTGAAATTTATGTTGCAAACAATTCATCAGAAACAATTGTTTATACAGACCAGAATCCTTTGAAGTTTTTGGACAAATGTCTGAGACTTTTTAGGTGGAAACTATTATTACAACCATTTAATCTACGGATTATACATGTTGCTGATCGAGAAAATCTGTTCGCAAATGCGTTATCAAGAGTTTGAAGCTTAAAGGGAAAATTGGGCATTTTAAAAAACCTGGACACTGGATTAGAGTGATTTATATTAATACCAAGGACTTGTGTGCATATATTGTTATGTTAATGTATGCATCTGGTAATGTAATAGTGTAATAAGTATAGGACATAGTGTGAGATGGGTTATTAAAAATGAAGCCGCCATTTGAAATTATGATGGTTCATTTTTGAATGGAAGGGTGTCATGAAGAGATATTAATGTCTATAATGTTATTGGAAATTATTTTTTTAAAACAGAATTGTAATGGGATGTGTACCTGTGTGTGTCTTAATTGGATTAAAACCAACTAGTCTGGGTGCTATGACGTATCGTAGTTTGAGATGTTAATTGGGTAAACAGTAAGTAAGGATAGAAGATAAAGTGTACATTTGCATCCAGTGAATAAAGCATTCAAATAATGTGTAAAATCTTGCACCTAGCTGGGAGATGCCAAGCAATGTGTTTCTATTACTAATAAAATTAGTGGGATGAAAATATTATTGTCAGAAGATGTGATGTTAAAAGCTTAATGATATGATGGAAAATTTACATTCAAAGGAAAAGCTAGGTAAAAATAGAAAGGAGTTTGTGTGTGTAAGGCAGAGGCGTTTAAGATCTAACCAACCTGTAAACCTACAACTATGTCTGCAAAGGAACCAAATTGCAAGGAGCCTCATTTTGAATGTGTAACATCAAATGTACTTTGCCTGGTGCGTATTTAAGGACTATGGGTTACTGTTGCCTTGGTGAAGATTTACCTGGGAGTGATTAATTTGGGGATCTGTTTAAAAGTTATTATGGTAGTAATTTATACACATGTGTATGTGTTTAATTTGTTGTGCTTAATTAATAAATGTTTAATTTAGCTTATATAAAAACATTTCGAGGCTTGGTGGCCTTATTCCTGAATTCAGAGCTGCATCTCAAACATACCAATGGAAAATATAGGTTATGACAGTTGTTCAAGTTTCACTCTGGGATTTAAACAACTCAGCCTTTACCAAATGCTGTGTCATAACATTAGGGAATATAGATGCATTCAAAATGAGCGAATTAGAGCCCAGAAGTCAACTCCCCAACTCAACAAGCATTGCTTGCAAATTATAGATTATGAGCATGACAAACTATAATTAAAACCCTACCTTTACTGTTGCAAATGTAGCCAAGAGACAGATGTCCTTCACAGTACAGGGAGGATATAAATTAGCGCTGCGCACTTGCAGACGGTAACAGTTCTACCTTGATGGTTATGCACAGCTTGCAGTCTTGTTCAGGAAAAAAAACACAGTTGAGTTGTTTGTGCCTTTATTTCAGTAAAGTAGTGAGTTTTTTTTGGAGGTTTTTACATATTGATAAGGGAACATGCATTACTTTTCAGAATCAATTGAAATAAATTATCTTTAAGCAGTGATTTTTTTCTGTCAGTATTATAACATGTTTTTGTTTAAAGAGTGAGTGATGATGGTACTGGGGAATTGGATTGGCCCTTAGATGGTTATTAGCCACTGAAAAATACAAGGAAAATATTTTTTTATGCAGCAAGCGATTACGATCAGGGATTCATAATTGAATGTGTGGTAGATGTAGATTCAATCCTGTTTTCAAAAGGAAATTGGATAAGTGCCTCAAGGAGAAAAAATTGCAGGGCTATGTGGGGAAAGGTCGGGTAAGTAGGACTAGCTTAATTAGCATTGCAGAGAGCTGGAATGGGTTGGACCAGCCGAATAATGTTCTTTGCTGCAACCATTCTGTGATTCAATTCAATGAGTTTTGTTCTATCCTCCATAATCTTTGCTCCTGATTTTACCACCATTAATAGAATTGGCAAAAATAATCTATTTTTGTTCAGTATAATTCTTTTGTAAGCAATGTATGCTAATAGTATTAAAGCATTCCCATTAACTGTATTAAAAACCTATACATTGCTGTGACATGCAGTATGTGCTATAGTGGGACATTGGTTCTATAATTGATGTGTTTCCAGATTCACCAGCGCCAGCAGGGGAGTAGTTTGTGTCCTAAGGGAGGCTGAGAAGATTAGAGGGCAAGGAATTCTGTATTGTTTTTGTGCGTTCCTTTCCCCCGCCTCAAGCAGCTGATTAAATGAGATAAAGGTCCTTCGAAATGGCAGCGCTTAGAAAGGGAGAAACATAGCTTGTGGAAAAGATGTTATGGAAGATTGTGGGCTCCTCATCAGGGAATAGATTAGATCCACTTTCAGAGTGCCTCTTATGAAAATTGATGTGTAAACATGCATGAACCTAGTCAGAGCACAAAGGTTTCGGTCCTGCATGGATCTCAAAATAATGAAAAGGTTATCACAGGGATTAGCTGGTAATGTGACAGCAGTAATGGTGAGAAGCTGAAAACAGATTCATATCTAGTCAACCTTCCATAATGGATGATACAAGCTTTCACATCCTCAGGTCTTTTGTGGTAAATAAATCTACATTTTAAAATGCTTGATATATGATTTCTGCTTTAGAACTTCTTACTCTCTATTTTGTCTGTAAGTAAATTACATATGACACCTCAGTGCGTTCAGGAAGATTAAAATTATGAATTCATATTATTTCACATCAAGGCACCTTTTTGAAAAAAACAAACAATGCAGTCAGTCGACTCAGAACTAAAACACTGTTGGCTGACAAGGTGCTTTCTGGGGAAAGTAATTCCTTCCTTTGAGATATGGGTCTGGTCTACACTTACCAAGGACTTCAATAATGTCACCTGTCAGAGTCAGGCAGATTTACTGGCAAACAGGAGAGCTTTGTGCACCCTTAACAACAGGTGTAATATATATCTCAAATCTATGTTTGCAAAGGCCTTCAGCTCGACAATCGATGAGGCTTATTCTGAAAACTGACTGTTCTACTTGATGAATATAAACAAAGAATATTAAGCCCAACGACAGATCAGTATTCACCGATTGAAAATTCATAACCTGCTCAAGCAAAAATGTGCCTTTAGGCTGAATTAAAGTCCTTTTTGATAGCCCAAAATATGAATCTCATCCCTCTTAGTACTTTAACTCTCTCAACTTATATATTATTGTGTTCTATGTCTTCCTAATGTTTGTGTCTGTCTTTCCCTAGCCATTAGATCACTCCAGATGTTTATTGCCTTTAGCGTGAAGATGTCCCTTCTAGGGTCAGGTCTAAGTTGGGTTTCACTATCCCTGCTGTCCTACCTAATTTTAAATTAATATTCAGGAATTAGCTTTACATAATTTACTACTTTCTACATTTCATTCAGGATTTCTCTCCTTTTTTTCTCTGACTTGCACAGATTGAGAGATTTTCAAAAGTCCCTTGTAAAAAGGTGACTCAGAACTCTGCAGCAGAAGATCATTGGCTCTCCAGCAAGTACAATCTCAATTGGCAACATTACAGTCACAATATAACAGACATTTTTCAGAAACCAAATACTTTATGAAACCAATGTTAAGGCTGTGGGCTTTTGTTTAGGAGAAATGGTGTGGTCACACCTGTTTAAAAGAAGTTCACATTAAGATTTGCTGAGCCCTCTGCTGCTTACATGTAGGTATGGGCAGGGGTTTCCTGGCTCCAGGGTAGCAGAGTTGGAGATGGGAGGGCTTTTGTAGCAATTATAGTTTTGAGAAACGTAGGACTGTAGCTTTAAGAATAACCCTGTGCTGTAAGATCACATGATCTGTGTAAACCAATGAGTTAGTACCACGTGGAATCTTTAGAGTTCGTCTTTAGCTATAGAGTTTGATGCCCATGTGGGCCAGGATTCTTACCTTGTCAGGTGGGCATGGTGGGCAGGTGGGCATCGCAGGCAAGTAGGCATGGCGGGCAGGTGGGCATGACAGGCATGTGGGCGTGGTGGGCAGGTGGGCGCGGTGGGCAGGTGGGTGTGGCGGGCAGGTGGGCGCAGCGGGCAGGTGGGCGCGGTGGGCAGGTGGGCATGGCGGGCAGGTGGGCATGGTGAGCAGGCTCAGGAGCGGTCATGAAAAGGATTGGTGTCGCAATCGGGCCCCGACGTTGATGATTTCATGCTGGCTAGCCAATTAACGGCCAGCCAGAGTGAAACACGCGCTACATCTTAGTGCTGCCAGTGGGGGTGGGAGGAGGGTGAGTACAGAAGTTTGTGCATGTGCGCGAGTGTGTGTAATGAAAGCTCCCTGAGGCACAGAGCTGCCTCAAGGAGTTAAGATTTATAATTTTAAAAATAAGAAAATAGCAATGTTAAAAACATATCCACTCGTGTGACTCTGTCACATGAGCAGGGACATATGAATGAATTTTGTTAAAAATTATTTAATTTTTAATAGCTGTTGTAAATCTCATCCCACCCATGGATGAGGTTTCCTAAAAAATCCAAAGACTGCTTGGCTTTTTTGCCTGCTCGCCAACCGTAAAGTTGTACAGGCAGTGAAAAATTTCATTCGGGTAGAACTTTAATGGCCTCAATAGGCCTGTTAATTGTTGCTGGGCGCGCTGCTGACTCCTACACATGCCCGCCGACTGAAATATCACGCTGACTCCCATATTCGCTCAACGCCATTGGGCGTGATTTTACACTCGAGTGGGTCAGGCACACGCCTGTGGGCTCAGCACAAATTTCTGCCCGTGTAGTTGCTGCTGCTGACTTGTAAATAAAGTTAAATGTGTCCATCAAGAAAAGTTGCCTGAAAGATCAACTCCATAACAAACTGGCGACTAGGATAAAACAGACATGGTTCTATGCCTTGCCCAGAGATTGTGAGTATCTAAGTTCATTAAAAAGAAAGGAAGATATACTCATCCGAGATGTCACAGTTTAGCAGAATTGATCCCTTTGAACCAACCACAGATGACTGGTCTCAATATATAAAATGTTTCGCTTTCTTCTTTCAAGCCAATGAAATCACGGGGGAGGAAAAGAGGAGGATGATTATCCTGAGTATTTGTGGGAGGAAAGCCTACTGTTTAATTCAAAGCTTGACAGCCACAAGTGCCCCAGATTCGAAGATTTTCAGTGAATTAGTAGACCTTGTTAAGGTACATTTACAACCCAAGCCCTCAGTCAAAATGCAGAGATTCAGGTTCGATACACGGAAGAGAACCCCGGGGGAGACCATTGCTACCTACATGGTGAAACTAAAACAACTAATGGAATATTTGAATGATATGTTCAGGGATCGTTTGGTATGTGGTGTGCAGGAGGATGCTATTCAGCGAAGATTGCTGGCTGAAGTGAATCTTGATTTTAAGAAATAGCGCTTGCAATGGAAAGCACTGTAAGGGATTCACAAGTAATCCAAATGGTGCAAAATGGCACCGTTCTCCTAGTTGGGCAGGAACAGTCAGCCTAAAGTGGTGCAAAAGACTGGGACTCTGCCGCAAAGCCAGAAACAGCCCCTGCTAAACAAAAATTGAGAGGAAGCAGCTTAGCAACAAAGTTGAAAACTAATTTTTATCGACATGGAAACACACTCCCAACAATTGGAAATTTAAGAAGATGGAGTGTTATTTTTGTCACAGGAGTGGACACATATTGAAACATTGCAAAGCTAGATTTAAACAGGTTTCCAGACAACAGTCGAAGTCCAATGAAGTATATGGTGTGGCAGAACCAGAAATGACCAATTCTGATCTTTATTCCTTATTCAACATGAAAGTTGGGAAGACAGATCCAATTACTGTAACATTGCAAGTGAATGGTAAACCCTTAAAAATGGAAGTAGACATGGGTGCTTTTACCACTATAATAGGAGAACACATTTTCAAATATTTAAATAAGTATGAGAAACAATTAAATTTGGAACAAACATCTGCCAAGTCGAAAATGTACACTGGCAAAGAAATCCAGTAAAAGGTATCACCAGAGTAACTGTTCATTATAGGCACCATTCGACACATCTAACAGTGATGGTATTAGAAGGCAGAGGACCAAACCTTCTAAGTCAAAACTGGTTGAGTGAAATTAGCCTTGGTTAGCCAGTGAGATTTCAAAAGGAAGCAGGAAAGGTCCCTGAGTTGGAAAAGGAACAAGGCAAGATACTTCAGAAAGAGCCTGGAGAGGCCGAGGACTGCAACTGGATGAATAAGGAGTATGTAGCCATTCAGTAACCTGAAGAAATTAAGACTGTCTTAAACAACGACATGGAAAAACAGCATAAGAAACTCAAGGAGACTCTGCTGAATTACAGAATTCAAGATGAAGTAAGTGGACTTCGCAAAGAGGAGGAAAGCCTGTTGAAAGACCTTCATGGATCACTCAGGTCAAAGTTTGTGCCTCTGAAAAATTACAAAGAGAAATTGGAAGAATTTAGCATCTCTCTGAGGCAATCGAAGAACCAGTTAGCAGAGAAGGCGCAGCATCGTTCAAGTTTCCAGGAGGAAGCCAACAGATACAAGGAGGAGACAGAATAGCTGAAGAATCAGGTAAATAAAGCTAAGGAGGCTTTGAATGCAGAAGCCTTAGAACTTTCCAAGATGTGAGTAGACAATGATGCCATGGGTAGCTCAACTTCTGAACTAAGACAAGTTGAGATTGCATCTGAGATAAGTCTGGCCGACAGTGGAGTCAAAAAGAAGGGCAAGGCTAAATTCTGTGGTAGAAAGAAGAAGACATGTAGAAGGAGGATACAGAGTTATTGATGAGGCGCATCTTTGAACAAGACTAAGCCTGATACTTCCCAATTTGGAGAGGAAGGTGGAGAAAATTCAAGGGAACCAAAAAGCAACTCATGATTTGCAGAGTCGTGAGCAACAATTTACCTTGGAGAGTAAGTATATGTAAATAGTTTTGGTGGAGGACCAAAGTGTTTACTTGGTAAAGTAAACTCTGTGATCAGGCCATTATCGTACCATGTGGAAGTGGAGGGCTGGATCACCCATAAGCATGTGGATCATTTAAGAAGGGAGCTACCCCAACAAAATGATGTTCCACCTGTAACCATTGCTGAACCAGTGGTTCCTGTTGAAGTTGCTCAACCAAGGACAGACATGCCCAATGTCTCTATTGAAATAGAAGATCCTGGAACTACATGTGCCTAATGAGGTACCTGATGTTAAGGCAGTTCCAGAGAATGTGTTTCCTACAAAAGAATCTGAAGTTGTGGAGCTACAACATTCCACACAGATTAGGAAACCACCTGAAAGACTGAACTTTTAATTTCATGACCTGTGTAAATACTGTAATGTCATGAGCTAAATATCCTTGTAAATACAAAATGTACAGAAAAGTTAAAGGGGTAGGAATGTAGTAATTATAGATTTGAGAAATGTAGGACTGTAGCTTTAAGAATAACCCTGCACTGTAAGATCACATGATCTGTGTAAACCAATACGTTCACAGCACAGGGAACCTCTAGAGAGAGTTCTTCATTAGCTATAGAGTTTGATGCACACATGTAGTTGCTGCTGCTGTCTTGTAAATAAATTTAAATGTGTCCACCAAGAAAAGTTGCCTGGATGGTCAACTCTATAACAGCTTGGAAAATAACGGTAAGACTCATTGAGGTGGATCCCAGATGTGTATTATTCACAATAAGGGGTTGTGGTAGAAGAATTAATCCAGGCTGGTCTTTTGGTTCAAGCTGGTTTATTTTCAAGACAACTCTCAGTGCTACTGACTTCCAAGTAGCTTCCATACAAAGTGGCCCAGCTGAATCTTTTTATTCTATTTAGATGGAATAATCGATGCTCATCACTTGCTTAACTAGCAAAAATCTTTAGTAAGGTGATTGCCACATTGGCAACCTGTTCCTGCTTCCGGGGAACTTTCTAAGAGATGAGCCGGAATACAGATTGGCTGTCCATTGCCCAGGGGCAGCAACCAATTTAGATAATTAAGGGACCAATTAGGGGCAAAATAAAGGGCCTGCCAGCATTTTGTCCACAGCAGAATGGCCCCTTACCATACGGGTTGCCCACTGCCTCGTTGGAAGTGGTCTCCATGCGGCAGGCTCATGGGACACCACTGGAGCTGAAGGTTCCAATCCCCAAAGAGAGGGCCTTTGGTAGCAAAGACAGTACTCAAAGCCCAATAAATACCGCCAGAGGAACTTCCCCTCCAACCCAAGGCTTGGTCCCTCTAAAATAATTACTTATGTTCACATCTGAAGGTGTCTCCAGTTTGAGGCTGCCAGTCCTGTGATTGGGCTGGCAGAATTGGGAGCTTGCCTGCTATCTTCAAAACAGCTTCCCAGGGTCCTACTGAGACATGCTGCAATACTGGAGGTGGCATCTCCCAGATGAGGTGTTAGACCAAGATCCCATTTGACCTCTCAGATGGATGTAAAAGATCTCATGGTGGAGGGGAGTTTTCCCAATGTCCTGGCCAATATTTACCCTTCAAGCACCATCATATAAAAGAAACAGACGATCTGGCTATTACCACATTGCTATTTATGGTAGGTTACTGTGTACAAATTGTTTGCTACATTTCATACATTGCAACTGTGGCTAACCCTCAAAAATACTCCATTGGCTGCAAATCACTTTAGAGGTGCCCTGATGTTGTACAAGTCACAATTCGTTCTCTTTTTTTTTGCAATAATAACTGCCACTTACTTAGCTGGGCCATCTGGCTATTGGCCTAGCCATGCAAAGCGGCTCTGCCTTTAAATTGTTACTTGGGTTAAAATATTCTCTATTTCGATAATACTAGACTAATACCAAGAATGGGCTGGTTGTCTTATGAGGAAAGGTTGGACTAGTTAGGCTTGTACCCACTGGAATTTAGAAGAGTAAGAGGCAACTTTATTAAATCCTTTAAGGTCTTGAGGGGTCTTGACATGGTCGATGTGAATAGGATGTTTCCTCTTGTGAGAGAATCTAGAACTAGGGATCACAGTTTAAAAATAAAGGGTCACTCATTTAAGACAGAGATGAGGAGAATTTTTTTTCTCTCAGAGCATAGTGAATCTTTATTATTCTAAATTATTCCCTTCATTCTTCTCACATGATTATTCTCTCTTGTTACCGAAATCAACAAACAAAAAAAACAATCTTTTACTATTTACTCTATCACAACCTTTCATTACTTTGAAAACCCTTAGAAATCCCCTTAGCATTCTCTGCTCCAATGTAAATAGGCCCAACTTTCAAATCTTTCTTCTTCACTAATAATAACCTTTTATTGCTGATACTACTCTCACGAGTCTTCAAGGCACCATTTCCAAAGTTTTCATATTCTTCTTATAATGAGGTGGTCAAAATGGCATATTACATTCCAACTTAGGCTTACTAATGGTCTATACAAAGTCTACATCACTGCTTTTAAACTCATTGTCCAAAGTATAAAGCACAGAATTCCTTTTAGGATTCTAAACCCCCAATGACGGTAGCTCATTAATCACACAATTCTTGATTTAAACATTTGAAATAAATTTAAAAACCCTCATGAAACCTCATCCCACCGTGGATGAAGTTTCATGTTTTCTCTGGGGCCCGCCTGGGTTCCTTGCCTGCCCGCCAGCCTAAAGGTTGGACGGGCAGGTCCATCAATCAGGTTAATTCGTTTTTTAATGGACTTAATAGGCTGTTGACAGCTCGGAGGGCGCGTGGCTGAATTGGCTATGTGCCTGCCGAACAGAAAATCTAAATAACACAGGGTGACGCCGGGAGGCACGCCCCATGTATTCCTGTGTCATTTCACGCGTCGGCAAGTGGGCTCTGCCCCCACTCACCAACTGGAAAAACCTGCCTTAATTTTTTTTATCAACTGTTGTGCTTTGTGTAGGCACATTGTTCAAGTTCAAAATTGAAATCTACCAGGAAAATGTTTCATCATTTTGACAATTCTCTCCCTTCCTTTGCTGAATGTGCTACCTTCTTGCTGAGGAACATACCACTGCTACCTTTAGTGCCTCAGCAAAATAACCATTAGTCTTGTCTCAGCCTCATCTGTGAATATCACAAACCATATTACATAGTTACCTAGTATTTACAACACAGAAACAGCTCGTTCTCCCAAACAGGTCTATGTAGCTGTTTAGGCTCCACATAAGCTTCTCCCAACCTTCCTCACATAACCCCAAATAATCATTTATCCATTTCCTTTTCCCTTATGTGTTTATCTAGCTTCCCCTTCAATATATCGATGCTACTCATTTCAGCCACTCGTTGTGGTAGTGAGTTAAACACTCTCTGAATAAAGAAGTTTCTCTGAATTCCTTATTAGATTTATTAGTTGGCCCTTAGTTCCTGTCTCCCCTGCAAATCTCCATGTCTACCCAATCGCACCTTTTCATAATCTTAAAGATCTCCACCTGGTCACCCCCTCATTCTTCTCTGTTCAATCTTTCTTAGCCGGTATAACTTCACAGTTCTGGTATCATCTGAGTAAATCTTTACTGCATCTACTTCAGTGCCTTTATGGCCTTTTTATAGAGACTGGAATTGTTCAACATACTCAAAGTGTGGCCTAATGAAGGTTCGATATAAATTTAACATAAATTCATTGTGTTTCAAGTCTATCTCTCCAGAAATGAACCTCAATGAGTAATAGAACAGCCCAACAAAGCCCAAATCTGTCCTCACCAACATCCAACAACTCATGTACACTTTCTGAAGATATCAGCAGATAACCAATAAGGCAGGAACCTTAGCTAAATTTCCCTTCTCTAACCTAGGTGAGATCTCTAATCTGAGTGTCCAATTGGAATCAACTAACTGGAGATTGAACCCACCTCTTATACTGTTTCATCTATTTGAATAAACATACTGAGACATCAGGGGAACTCATTGATAATCAAAGGTTGTCTAATTCAAATGGTGTGTTGTATTCTTGTGTCGTACAGTGAGATTTTTTGATTATGTTTTTGTTTTTTTCCCAACACCTCAGGAGCATAATCTGAGAATCCAAAGGCTAGATGCCAAATTAGTTTAAAAGTATTATCCACATGATGCAGACTAAAATAAAGTAAAATATAGAAATTATATCAGAGTTTGGAGATTTGAATAATAACAATGTTTTCCATCAGTGTGAGAAAGTTGCATGCATTTTGTTAAAGTATTGCAAATTCACTTCATCTTCACAGATTGAAGAATTTGTCAAGCCTCTTAGGCAGAATTTTCATTTTAAAGTGGATAGTATTAAACATTGAATAATAGTCACCTAGTAGTGATTCAGCAGAATTGCTGGAAACTTCAGATGATGCAATCTCTACCTCAGGAAAGGACACATCTTCCTTCAGATATATACTGCAAAGTTGATGGCTGCCTTTACTGTTTCTCACATCTGTTCTTTCGTGATAGCAACTCTTAGTGCACATGGCAATAAACTCCATGATATTAATGTGTGTTAACATCCATTCTGAAGAATTGATAGTTGTGCTGAAATGACAGCAAGTTAGAGTGATAATCTCCAGCTGATGAAGAGCACAACTGAACCTGCATTTTCAAATACTCCAGTCGCAGCCAGCTGCCTTCAGATCCAGCTAGTGCTGCTCCTTCCATATGCGAACCTACAATATCTGTCAGTCACAAATCTTTTGTTCCGGGGAAATAAAAACAAAAATACCTGGAAAAACTCAGCAGCTCTGGCAGCATCTGCGGAGAGGAATACAGTTAACTTTTCAAGTCCGTATGACTCTTCAACAGAACTAAGGAGAAATATAAGCTGGTTCAAGGTGGGGGAGGAGGAGGAGTGGGGGTGCGGGGGGGGGAGGGGGGGTGGTATTGGTGGATGGGACAAGTAGAGCTGGATAGAGGGCCAGTGATAGAGGAAACCGCATTGGGAGCAGTGAATGCAGTAGACTAAATTGAGGGAAGTGCAAGTGAAATGCTGCTTCACTTGAAAGGAGTGTTTGGGCCCTTGGACAGTGAGGAGGGGGGAAGTAAAGGGGCAGCTGTTGCACCTTCTGCGGTTGTATGGGAAGGTGCAGTGGGAGGGGGTTGAGGTGTAGGGGGTGATGGAGGAGTGGACCAGGGTGTCCCGGTGGGAACGATCCCTGTGGAATGCCGCCGGGGAGGGTGAAGGGAAGATGTGTTTGGTGGTGGCATCATGCTGGAGTTGGCGGAAATGGCGGAGGATGATCCTTTGAATGTGGAGGCTGGTGGGGTGATAAGTGAGGACAAGGGGGGCCCTATCATGTTTCTGGGAGGGAGAGGAAGGTGTCAGGTTTTGTTCCTGGGGCTTGGGTTAGCAAATGTCCAGCCTTGTTTGACAACTGAGACCAGGAAAGTCCCAGAGAAAAATGCTACAATTGGCTTCAAAACAGCTGGGCAGGGTAAAGGGAAAATGATGGGTTTCCTCTACCGACTACTGCCCAGGTGCTATGGTTGGAAAGAACATCTGTGCAGACGTTTGATGGACTACAGGATAGCATTCTGCTCTGATGTTGCCATGGTCGGAAACCTAACCTTAAATGTTTTTAATGTCCACGAGGGAGTGATTAGGTTCCATGAATATCACAACATCGGACATCACCTTTGGAAGAGATGGGGGAGAAAATTAGGGGATACATTTAAGTTTTGTTAGAACTTAAAGAAGCTTCAGTAATAAATTATCTGCTAGACCATACAAAGAATGAAATGACTGGCAGAGTTAAATGTTCTTGAGCTTCACTCTCTCAGCTTATGGCATCCGAGCCCTGAGATTCAATTACTGCCAGCCATTGATTATCCAGTATTAAACCTGGCCGGTGCACAACACTAGTTAAACAAGCTGTAAGCAAGCACCAAGTTTTGGACAAACTCAAACAAATTACTTTGCAGAGTTCAAATAAAACTTTTATAGAAATCGGATCAATAAGTTTGTTAGAATATTAAGAATATTTAATAAAGTGACATTTTTCAATAGTTTTTCAATCAGACCGAAAAACATAGAAATACACAAGACCAGAATTTACATACACAGGACCAGAATTTACATACACAAGACCAGAAAAGACCTCTGTCCTGGGTTTGGCCGGTCTCAGGTGACAAATTTGGCTTCTTGCTGCTTGCTTACCATAGATTCAAGTTTGTGTCAGAATTTAAGTTTATATTTTATATTTAGATTTCTGTCTGGGATTTACATAGTTATGAGGGAAAGCTTGTATCCGCTGGAGTTTAGAAGAGTAAGAGGTGACTTGATTGAAATATATAAGATCCTGAGGGGTCTTGACAGGGTGGATATGGAGAGGATGTTTCGTCTTGTGGGAGAATCTAGAACTAGGGGTCACTATTTTAAAATAAGGAATTGCCCATTATAATTATATAGCGCCTTTACATAATAAATCATCCCAAGGTGCTTCACAGAGATGAGAATTTTTTTCTCCCAGAGGGCTATGAGTCTTTGGAACTCTCTTCCTGAAATGGTGATAGAAGCAGAGTGTTTGAACATTTTTAAGGCAGAGGTGGATAGGTTCTTGGGAATCAAGAGGATGACAGGTTTTCGGGGGTAGGTGGGATGCAGATTTCAGGTTACAATCAGATCAGCCATGATCTTATTAAATGGCAGAGCAGGCTCGAGGGGCTGAAAGGCCCACTCCTGCTCCTTATTTGCATGTTTGTATACATACACCACCAAATTCAGCTGCATTGTGCTCATATTTCCAGCACTCCAGATGTCATCGTAACTTATTCCTGGGTTGAAGGCGTTGTCTTATGAAGAAATGTTGAACGGGTTAGGCCTATATCCATTGGAGTTGAGAAGAATGAGAGGTGATCTTACTGAAACATGTAATATCCTGAAGGGACTGGATAGGGTCCAACCCAGAGGGTGTTTCCCCTTGTGGGGGAGACTAAAGCTAGGTGTGTACTCTTCTGGTATGACGCCATTTTGGTGAGGTGGTTAGCATGGGCATTCCTGTGAAGCACCTTGGGATGATTTATGGGCTTGGCCTAAATAGCCAAGTGGTTATGGTACTGGGTTTGTAACCCCAAGATCAAGAGTTCAAATCTCACAATGGCAAACTATGAAACAACGTAACTTCATCTGAAACAGATGGAAACAGGTTTGTACTCGAAAGAGTTACAGACTACTGCTCATATCAGTATGTGTCAGAACAAATCAAATCCATTCAGCTGCAGGATAGTTGGGATGATTTATTATGTAAAGGCGCTGTATTGCTGTTATTGCTGTTGTCTTGTGAGTTTCTTTGCCTGGCCTACAGAGTGTTACCTCTGTGACTGCAACATGGCTGGTGGGAGGCTGCTGACTTACAGCGAGGGAGGCTGCAGATGATCTTCTAGGATGATGTTGCATTGCTCTGGGTCTAGAAGGGCCAGCTTTTGGACTGCATCACCCCAGCATGGTGGCAGCAGTCTGGGCTGACTGGCTGACAGAGTGGCAACAGGGGGTAGGGTAGGGGTGGGGGTTGGATGAATGCTGTCATCCTGAGAGAGGATTATTGGTGGGTAAGTGGTACATTGAGTGAGGCATGAGGCTAATGATGCAGATGGTGGAACATGACATTTGAAGATGCACTCAATGATCTTGCGCACTTGCAAGAGGCCAATGATCTTGCAGCACTGCATCCAAGTCCTTATGGCTGGACTACTGGACTTGACTGACTGCACAGAGTCTGTCTGGTGGTTGCCTGCAGATAGAGAACATTTCCCATCCTGTCCAGCTCCTGCACCAAGGTCTCCAGTGCAGTATCTGGTCAGCTTGGAACACACAATCTCCCCTGTTCTACCATAGTCACTCTACTTTCAGGTCAGACTCTCTTCTCCAGGCACTTTCAGCACCTGTTTCAGTCAAAAGCACCACCCATTTAAGAGGTGTAGGCTGGCTTTAAGTAGGGCAGTCTAGCTTGACTTGGCGCTAGTCTCTCACGATTATGCTTCCCAACTCAGGTGTGCAGCCACTCAGCATGCTGGCTGCATACTGCATCCATGTAAGTGAGCTAGTAGCACAAAGTTCCATGCATCAGAAGCAGCAGGGTATGGTTAATCATCCATTTTGACCCCCGTGTCCATTTTCTGACCTTATCGATTCATAGCGTCAATAACACAGAAACAGATCAATTGAAAATCCGAATATATTACATGTATTGCATTATCCTTGCCTACCCTGTCTACTACTCCTTTGAAGAATTCAATAAGGTTGGTCAAGAAAGACTCTCTTTAGAAATCCATGCCGACTACATTTATTATAATTTCAGATTCTTGGGGTGGAATTTTCCATAAATGAGACTAAGCATGATGGTGGGCATTTTTGGCAACACCTACCCTGCTGTCCGGAATGGAGGGAACCCAGGCTCAATTCTGCACTTGGAGTCTCATTAATTATGCAAAGATATGTATCAGTCCGAATCACCCGGCAGGTCGGGAGTTGATTCGTGTAGTCGGCTTTAGCTGGCGAATTTGAAGGTCCAGGTCCCGTTTTTGAAGGCCAGTCCAAAATACAATCTCACTCTCTCCAGCCCACCAGCGATGCCTGACAGCCAGAAGAGGAAGGCTGAGAGCCTGAACAGGAAGGCAGCGTCCCGCTTCACCCACCAGCCCTCCAGGCCTTGATCAGAGGGGTGCAGGCGCACAGGCACACGCTCCATCCCAGCGATGGCTGCAGCAAGTACAGCAACTTCACCTCTCCAGCCGGGGAGGCTGTCACAGAGCAGGTCAGCGCGGTTGGCATCTGTGCCTGAAATGCCACCCACTGCAGGAAAGGGATGAACGATCTCATCTGCTCTGCCAGGGTAAGCCATCCTTCAACTTCCTCCAATATCAAACTCTCATCATGGCATCATGCACACAAATGGATACTCTCTTCAGGAGTCTCACACAACCATTAGCGGGGGACACATATCAACACTCGTTCTCTCAATGAGACTTTCACATCACCACCATCCCATCTATCATGCTGCTCACACTCCATCCTCTGGTCCTCCTGGGGAGGGCTCACTACACACAGGGGACATGCATCTTACCCAACCCCAGCTCCATCCCTTCTCATCACCTGCCTTTCTTTCTCCTCCATACAGGCCAAACTGGCGTACAACAGGCGTGAGAGAGCACAGACTACGGGAGGGACAGCCAACATCAGCTCCCTCACTGAGTTTGAGTTTGCAGCCGAGCTGGCCGGGGAGGACAGGGGTTGCTCCTCTGGGGAAGGGGAGATTGGCCACTCCCAGCAATCTATTATGGATCACAGCTCCGTCACTCATCAAATCCTGACATTCACAGTGATTCACGTACTGTCCTATCTAGCTCATGCTCATTAACTGAAACTCCATTTTCTGGGCACCAGCAGATCGAGGCCCCCCAAGCCAGTCCAGCACCAGTGCAAGCCCCCAGGCTTCATCTGAAGAGAAAGCTCTGGAAGAACCATCACCGCACCTCACACGCCCCCTCCACCAGCTCAGAGACACACACATTGGTGGGGCACAGATGTAGATTAGGCTCAGCCTCACTTTCTGGGGTACATCTCACTGACACATCCCCACAGCAGTCAGAGGCGGGGCAGCTCAGGTCTCCAGCACACAGAGGGCTGCTGGAGACCAGCCACCCGCTCAGTCTGAGTCAGATGATGAGCCTCTGGAAGCAGCCGCCAAATCAATGCTGGAGATGCAACGACAGGCATCGGAAAATCAGACAGAGATTCGGCAGTTACACAGCAGATTAGAGCGAACGATGGAGGAGTCCGTCCGCGTTCTGTCTGACATCATGGCTCCGTCACGCGAACGCCTCGAGGTCTCCAAGGGAAGGCTGGTGACCACCATGGATACCTTGGTTCAGCAGCTCTTGCCAGATTTGCACTCGGCCCTGTACTCAATGGCATCACACTCTGGTGGGCACCATCAAGACGTAGGCAACATGGGGACAAGGCACCTTGACCACCCTCCAGGTACACCATCTCCTGCAGGAGTTAGGGTGGGGCCCTTGGGCACGCACAGGGAGGTTGAGCATCAGCCGGACACCCTGGGGGCCTCCTCTCAGGACACTCCAGGGTGCGCAGCCACTCACAGCCCCCTCTACTTGTGACCCCAGCCACTCCAGCTTCTCATGCCACTGAGGGTGCTTCTGCCCCTGAGCAGGTGACCTTTCTCAGGCCAGGGCCCTCCAGGCATCGGGCTACCAGAAGATGTCTGCCAAGGTCATCGCAGACGTCAGGACGTAGCAGTCAGCAGCTGCCTCCACCTCTGCTGCGATGTCGGGGCTGCACCCAGGCCTAGCGCTAGAGTAAGGAAAGTTAAGAAAAAAATGTCACTTTTGAGTCATGAGTATGCTTGTCATGTAAATTAATTGCACTTTTGTTAATACATTTGATGAACATGTGAATGTTCCTGTCAACTGAAGGCATTGTGATTTTGTACTTTGGAATCCTCTTATTTTGAGATTTAGCCTTCTTCCCACTCAGTGATAGTGTCCCACTGTGAGATTCACATTCCTGTGATGTCAACCTCAGTTGAACTAGTCCACACAGCCTTGTGATGTCAGGGAAATGTGTTTAAATCCTTATTGGAAATGTGGGATGTAAGCATTTCTAACCCTTCTTCCTCAAGGAACACCACTGAATGAGGGCAGCACATCTGCATTGATATTTTAGTAGCATTTGTGTCTCCTCAGTGGTCATGACAGAAGGAAAGACATGCACAGGAGGAGGAGATCCCTCTGCATGTCCACATCTCAGTCGCAGCAGTGTTTGCATCATTACATGGCGACAAAGGCTTCAAGTCTTCTCCCTCATCGCTCTTGTTCCTAAGTGGACTCTCAGTTCCAAGAGTGAGGTCACTCACAGGATCCCATGGACCAAAGCAAAGGTCATGGCCTGGCCATTCATGAGGCCAGAACACACAAGTGTGAATGTGGGACTCGTTCTCGCTGCAAGTGGGTGGACATCCCCTGAGTTGAAAAATATGTCATTGATGACAAGGAGAGAAGTGGTTATATTTCCTCACTTAATTTTACTCTTCCTGGAACCTGTCACAAATTAACGTGTCATGGGCATATCTTCATGGTGTGATCGTGCTCATAATGACCCTCAGCAGCCTCGTGAGGTTCCTGGGCCTCCGGATCTTCATCCTCCGATGTGGTCTCATCCTCCTCCAGTTCATCTTCTGGCAGGGGGTCACCTCTTTGCATTGCCAGATTGTGAAGGGCACAACACACTGCCATGATGTGGGAAACCCTGTCGGGAGTATATAGCAGTGAGTGGTGCAAGCATCTGAAGTCCATCTTCAGAAGCCCTATGGTCTGCTTTATAAGGGAGCATGTGGAGCTGTGAGCAGCGTTGTACCACCCCCCTCAGAACGACTCTGAGGGGGATGCACCAGTGTCATCAGCCAACGTTTCAGTGGTTACCCCTTATCCACAAGCAGCCATCCCTGCAGATGTAATGGCCCCTCAAAAATCCCAGGCACCGTGACTCAGGATGTAGGAGTCATGGTAACTCCCGGGGTACTTGCACAAACCTTCAGAATGTGCTTCCAGTAATCACACACAGTTGCATGTTGATGGAACGATAGCCTGTGCAATTAATAAACGTTAGGGGCCATGGAGCCCGTACAGCCACATGGGTTCAGTCTATTGCACCCTGCGCTCTTGGGAAGCCTGAGACGGCGGCGAAGCCAGAGAATCTGGCGGCCTGGCTATCTTCATCCAGAGCAACAAAAACAGAATGTGATAATAAAAGGAAAAGGCAGAATGTGATAATAAGAATGTGACAATGTTCAGACTTAACATTGAGTTCAACTTCAGACCATGAACTCTCTCCTCCATCCTCACCCCCTTTTTATCCCCTTTTTTCAATATTCATTTTCATTTCCTAATTTTTATTTTTTCATTTTTTATTTTTAGCCACTTATTTTTATTTATTTTCATTTTTATTCATTGTTTTATCCCCACCTTTATCCTATTTTCAATCTTTTTCCCTCCATCGTCCCCTCCCCCCACCCCCACCCCCACCCCCACACGGGCCGTCTGTCACTTTTTCATGTTGTTCTTTCCAGAACACTTACCCTTGTCCTGCTATTACCACATTCTGCTTTCTGACCTTAATGTCACCATCAACACCTCCTTTAGCCAGTATCACTATCATTAACCACTCCTTTGTCCTTTTGTCCATGACATCTCTGGCAATGTCTCCTTTGCCTCCGCCTATCACTGGCCCTCTATCCAACTTCATCTGCTCCACCCCCTTAACCAGTATAAATTTCATCACATTTTTACTTCTCTTTAGCTCTGAAGAAGTCATAAGGACTCAAAACGTTAACTCTGTTTTTTTCTCTCCACAGATGCTGTTAGACCTGCTGAGTTTTTCCAGCATTTTCTGTTCTTGTTTCAGATTTCCAGCATCTGCAGTATTTTGCTTTTATCTACGTCCAAAGCAAACCTGACATAATGATGGGCCTTCCTGTAAAGGGCATCTCCTTTATGTGTCGATGTCTTGTGGACTGAGAGATGCCATACAGGTCGCCTGTTGATCCTTGGAAAGAACCAGAGGTCAAGAAACTGAGTACTGTGGTCACCTTCAAAGCCACTGACAGGGGAAACCCTCCAACTCCATGTGGCGTCAGGTCTTCAGGAAGAATGTGGCCTATATGAAGCACCAGAGCTTGGAACAAGCGGAGACATGCATGGCATTGCCTCTCATAGACTTGTCCACGATAAACCCTAGGTCTGACGAGTCACCCCAGTTGTCTGGGTCTCCTTTCCTGACCATCCTGTTTAAGCTGTGGCTCCGCTTGACCATGTCCCTCCTGCTGGAGCTGCACGCAGAGTCGCCTCTCCCTCCTTCGCCTCCTCCATTGTATTAGGACCCTGACAAAGGCAGCATTGAGCCCTGGATCTATATGTGCTTTTGCCTTCTCTCTGAAAGGAAACATTGAAGACATTAATGATTGGAGGGGTAAGAAAATGAAGCTCAGAAGATGACACATTTGGAGACTGTAAGGGTCCATAGTTTTCCTGCCCTAATTGGATGGTGGCTGATGCTACCTTGTCTCTGAGACACCAGCACACACATCGAAGTGACCATGTTGCATCACAGATATGCCACATCTTGAGCCCTGCGTGGGATGCTAAAGTTTCAGTGAGATGAGTGACCCAACCTAACTCTGTGCTCCAATCTCTGATGTGGCATATTAATGACCAATCAGTTGCTCATGGTCAGTGAGTGGATGCTCTTTGGCCTGTTAGGAGTGTCAATTCTGGTGAACACGTAACAAGCCTTCATTGATGGATTGCCATATGTGACACAACTGTGCATCCTTTACACACAGGTAACTCTACATTCTTATATGTTACTCTTGAGATGCAGCAGCTGTGATGTGAAGCCACTGGTTTCTGAGTAGCCCTTTAACAAGGCTAATGAAGCCATTGGCTTTCATCGCAAGGAGGTCTTCCTCCTTTCTTTCTAAGCAGTCTCCTGCTCACTCCAGCGGCAACAAGAGGTTAGAGGGTGAGCCCAGAAAGTCCCCCCTCATGTTCGCCCTTCCTCCTCACTGCCATTACACAGCCTTCTCTCCCCATTGCCCCCTCGCATTCGCCCTTCCCTTTGACTGCCATTCCACAGCTTTCCTTCCCCATTGTCCCCCTTGTTTTCATCAACCCCACCCTCACCTTACAGCCCACCCCTGGTTGAAATGCTAGATTCTGAAAGTGGAGGTCTACAGTGGTGTTCCTTGGGACAATGTAGGCAAAGGGCAGAAGTATACCAGCCCTACAGCCCCAGCAGAGTGGCATTCATCACAACAAGACTGGCGCAGCACTATAACTGGTAGGCTATGTATGTTCCACTCATTTCAAAGTTACCAGCGAACTGAAGGCCAGTCAGTGGGATAACCAACCCACCATAAACACACCATCGGGAGAATTGTGCCCTATTTTTACGACAGCGGATTTGTGACTTTTTGCCTATCGCTGGAGTCTCCATCTACACCTGTCACGAAAACCATTGTGGGCAGGATGGGAGAATTCCACCCTCGATGTTTAGTATTCTTTTGTGTAAAGATTGCATTATCTTTCCTACCACTAGCATTAAGTTAACTGCCATAGCTCCCTGGCCTCTTTTTTAAATGAAGGAGTAACATTAGCTGTCTGCCAGTCCTCTTGTGCTCTCCCTTTTGTATTGAATTTATATATATTTTGTGTAACAGTGCCTGTGCTATCTCTTGCTAACTTCTGTTAATATGTGCCTAAGCAATCCATCTAGACCTGAAGTTTTATCCTTCCTAAATTTATCAATTATTTTCCTGCTTTCTATCTCAAATGTCCATGTAGCTTTTTTGATTTCTTCTTCTAGGTTTTTTCTGCCTTGTTAATTAATGAGACAGCATAACCAGTTTATATTTCCCCCATTGCAATGCCCTTATCTGTGAGTTTATCACATGCAGCCCTTCATGGTCCTATCACTATCCTGACTTTTGTTGTCTTTTTTTGATGTTTAGATATATGTCTTGTGTTTCCTGTTTGATAAGTGATCTGGCACTTGAGTCACCGAGGGGAAGCCTCAGCCCCTGACTTGGTACGAGTTGCTTGCTACCTGTGCGGGTGAGGAGATGGACTGCAAGGTGGATGAGCAAACTGACCATGGCGCCATGAGAAAGGATGCCAGTCAGGTGAGCAAAAAGGAATGTGGTAGTGATCGGAGACATTATTGGCAGGAGGATGGATATTATTCTTGGCAGCCACGACAGGGAGCTCTGAAGGTTATGTTGCCTGCCCAGTGCCAGGGTTAAGGACATCTCCTTGCGACCGAAGAGAAACTTGGAGTGGGAGGTGGAGGATCCAGGTGTCATGGTCCACGTGGGAACCAACGGCATTGGTAGAACCAGGAATGATGTTCTAGTTAGAGAATTGGAGCAGTTAGGAACCAAATTAGAAGGCAGAATATCAAAGATAATCACTTCTGGATTGTTACTTAAGCTATGCGCCAGTTAGCATTGAATTAAACGGATTAGATAATTAAATGCATGGCTCAAAGAGTGGCATGGGAAGCAGGGGTTTCGATTCATGGGGCACTGACATCAGTACTCAGGGAAGAATGAGCTAAGAGATGGGCTCCACTTCAGCCGGGCTGGGACCAGTGTCCTGGCCAATCATATAACTAGAGCTGTGGACAGGACATTAAACAAACGGGGAGTTGTGGGGTGGGTGGGGGACAGTTGGCTGTGATGGGGGTGTGCAGTGCGGGGGGAGGGGGGTGGTGGGGGCAGACGATTCGAATAAAGGGAGACTTAGAAATCCAAAGAGAAAGGTCAAGGTATGGGAACAGCATAGTAATGTGGGTAAAGACAAACAGGTGGGAAAGGAAGGGACAGAGAGTTTAACAAAAGATGTATATCAGCCAATAAGGTCATTGCAGGGAATAGAAATTAAAAAAAATGAAATCAAACATTCTTTATCTCAATGCACAAAGCATCTGCAATAAGATAGAGGAGTTAGTGGCAGAAGTAGAAGTAAATTACTGATAGCTAATCGCCATTACAGAAACATGGTTACAAGGTAATCATAGATGGGAAATAAATATTTCAGGGTACACAATATTTCAGAAATACAGAGAGAATGGCAAAGGAGTTGGGGTAACTGTTATAGTAAATGATGACATAAGGACATTAGTGAGAATGAATCTGGCCTCTGAAGATCATGAAAAACAATCAGTATGTATGGAAATTAAGAATAGCAAGAGTCAGAAAACATTGGTGGGAGCAGTTAGTAGACCACCTAACAGCAGTCATACCTTAGGAAGAGCATTTGGCAAGAAATTATTGGAGCCCATAAGAAAGGAAATGTAATAAATTTGGGGGACTTTAACCTTCATAGATATAGACCAGGAAAGTGGATGTGCTAGATATGATTTTCCAATATTCCTTAGATTCAGGAATTGTCTCACTAGATTGGAAGTTGGTAAATATTACACCGCTTCTCAAGAAAGGAGGGAGAGAGGAAACAGTGGACTACAGGCCAGTTAGCCAACATCAGTTGGCATATCAGCTGGAACCTATTATTAAGGAAGTCTTAACGATACACTATAAAAAGCATAATACGATTTGAAAAAATCAACATGGTTTTACCATAGGTAAATCCTGTTTGACGAAGGTTGTGCTAGCGGGGTAGTTAAAGGGGAACCAGTAGAAGTAGTGTACCTGGATTTCCAAAAGGCATTTGATAAAGTGCAACACTAAAGGTTAATAGGCAAAATAAGGGCTCATGGAATTGGGGGTAAAATATTAGCATGGATAGAGGATTGGTTAAGAGATAGAAAACAGGGTGAGCAGAAACAGGCTTTTTGAAGTTGATAGGCAGTGAATAGTGGAGTGCCACATGGATAAGTGCTAGGGCCTCAGCTATTTACAACCTATATTAATGACTTGGATAAAGAGACAGAGTAATGTATCTATGCGGATGATACCAAACTAGGTGGAAAGATAAGTTGTGGGGAGGACTCAGAGAAGATGTAAAAACATAAATAAAGATTAGGTGAATGGGCAATAAGATGGCAGATAAATTATAATATAGGGAAGTGTGAAGTTATTCACTTTGGTTGTAAGAATAAAAAACATTTTTTTTAAAGTGAGAAACTCATAAGTGTTGATGTTCAGAGACACGTGGATGTGCTTGTACAAGGAACACAGAAAGTTAGCCTGCAGGTGCAACAAGCATTTAGGAAGGTAAATGGCATGTTGGCTTTACTGCAAGGGCATTGAGATACAAGAATAAACAAGTCTTGCTACAGATGTAAAGGGCTTTGGTGAAGCCACATATGGACTACTGTGTGCAATTGTGGTCTCCACATTTAAGAAACGACATACTTACATTGGAGTCAATACAGTGAAGGCTCACTAAGTTGGCCCCTGGGATGAGGGCAGTGTTGTATGATGAGAAGCTGAGTAAATTGGGCTTACATTCTCTGGAGTTTTGAAGAATGAGAGTCAATCTCATTGAAACCTACAAAATTCTGAAGAGACTTGCAATGGCAGACACTGAGACTTTGTTTCCATTGGGAATCTAAAACACGGGGGTTGTCCCAGGATAAGGGGCTGATCATTTAGCACTGAGATGAGGAGGTATTTCCTCAGTAAATGGCTTGTGATTGTTCAAAATACTTTACCCCAGAGGGTTGTGGATGCTCCATTGTTGAATATATTTAAGGCTGGGATAGACAGATTTTTGGCCTCTCAGGGAATTAAAGGGTATGGGGATTGTGTGGGAAAATAGAATTGAAGTCCAAGGTCAGCCATGATCGTTTTGAATAGCAGAACAGGCTTGATAGGCCATGTGCTCTACTCCTGCTCCAATGTCTTGGGTTCCTATGTTCTTATATAAAGCAACTCAACTCAGAGGATGCATTTAACTCTGAGTTCACCCCAAAGGATTGACAGAATCCAGTTTGATTTAAAACTAATAATTGCTTTATTATTTTACTTCTCCATAGTCAAAGATAATACAAGTGTTATCTTAATTATAACAAGCAAAACAGTGATGTCTTTTAATTACTGCAAAATGCTATCGCTTTAAAATAGTATGACTGTGTTCAGGATTAGTTGATTTCAGCTGCAGATAGCATAGCAACTACGTTCAGTTTTATGAATTATTAAGGTTTATGGTTACAGCTTTCAGCTTGAATAGGAAAGCAATCTTTGTTCAGACATGACCACAATGACACAAATCGCTTTGATAGCTAGGTACATCTTCAGTGAAGTATCAGTAACATTGCTCTTTCCTCACTCATCAGTTTTTTAAAATCTTCACATTAATGACTTGCATATAACTGTCACTTGTACATCATGCCTTTTAAATCTTTAATTAGAACTGTTGAATTCCACTCAAACTGTATTTGGATACATCCTAACGCAGCTACTTATAGGCATCTTTCAGACTTGGCCATCGTTTAGTGTTCACAAGTCTGCTGAAGTCTGAGGCAAAAAGGCCTTAGTTTAATTTCAGTATATCAGAATTAAAAAGCGGTTTCAGCCAATCTGCCCCATTGATCATCCCTCATCAATATTGGATTTCCTAACAACTTGGATACTTAAACAGTCTAAATACCTTTAATCAATCAGATTGACGGATTGTGAAATTAATAGAGCAAGGACTGAAAAGGAAATGTTGGCGAGGGTGGGTGAATTTAAATTTAAATTTGAGAAATGAAGAGCAAGGAAGAAAGATTAAATTAAGAGAGAGAAAAAGGAGACAGAAAAGTAAAACAAAAACCTAAATGTTAAATTTTATATTATTAAAGTCTCCAATGACAATTAAAACTTGAAGAAATGAGACTCCATAGTTGTAATAGTTAATTTTCCATGCCAGGGAAGTTGTTTGACAGTAATTAGTTCTTGTCACATTGCTAAAAGGGCTCATAGACTGATTCCTCCAAAACCTAACTTTCTATGGTGAGTTTGGTTTGTATCAGCTTTGCTACTAAAGCAACTTCACACCATTCAATGCACTGCTGTGATGAGACAGACAGTGAGATGTCATTTTCATAATGCTAATGGCAGAGCAGTGCAACTTGGATAGCAACTTTTGGACATTTGAGCTTAACAACTCAAGTATCTGTCGCTCCACTGAAGTTGCTGTATTATTTACACATAGATAATGAGAGCGCTATAACCTCACTGATCTTTTGAAAACAAATTAAGGCCCATTGAAACAGCACCACTATTCACCAGAATTAGTCATAATACGTACTCATCGGCTCAGTGATCGTCATACTGAAAGTAGAACAAAAATATATTTCAATTGAATGAGGTGAAGCCAAGCACTCTTATCAATGCAGATTCCACAGTGCTATCTAAATTAAAAAAGCTATGACAATAATTATTCACTTCTCTGCCTGAAGACAGGTCTCCGGTGGTTTTTCACTTAGTCATGGCAAAGTGCCATGATTTTTTTTACTGCAGGTGGGGTGAGAAGGCAGGCCCTGAGTCAGGGATTGGTTGAACCCTGTACTGTTGATGAATCTGATCCACAAGCTAGCTGCCTAACCAACTATGCCAACCATACCCCCCCAAACTGACAACAAGGATGACAACCATGAAATGTGAAATGCTAGTGTATGTATCTTTTTGCAGCTTCTCTATGTCCTCCACATAGCTTCTGTCTTGGACTTATTGAAGATGAAGCTTCAACTCAGCACTAACATTTTAAAAGCACAAAGGATTATTAACCCTAAACCACATGGTCCATTTTTGGCAACAGCCTGGTGCTTTTCAAGCTAAAAGGATCTTTGATCCATAAATTTCAGTCAGCACTTTAGATTCCCCTCCTTGCTGCCGACTCAACACACTAACAGCATCTCATTTCAAGTAAGGGCAGATAATATTAGTATGTGGGAGGCAGACTTCAAATCGGAGATGGGAAAGGCTGCATCAACTGAAAGCTTCATTGTCACAAATATCAGCATTTAAAGTCCACACAAAAATCCAGGCAATCAGCTTTTTGTTCATAACCCAAATTTAAGAATACACAGATTCAATTTATTTGGAATTATCACAGGCAATGGTGCTCCATAAGCTGCTGCAAGTGTGAACTGATAAGCTCACACTGAGGATAACAGGGCATCTACGACCTTGCTGAACATTCTGTCTCCTTTACAAGGGAATTAAAGGATTGAGAAATAAACAGAGGGAGGACTGAGAGGGGAGGTGAATTAGAGTGCGTGAATTCAATGCCGAATCAGGCACAGGAAGAGAAATAGACAGAAAGAAGGATTAGACTATAAGTTTAAGGAATTAACTTTTTAACATCAACAACAATTCTTAACCTGAAGGAAGGAGAATCTACGCTTATAATAGTTCACTTTATGGGAAAGACTGGTTGTCTCACGGCCATTAACAATTATCACATCATTGACAGGGAACTAACACTGTTAATTAACTTTCTGAGGTTAGTTTAATGAACAATTAATGTGAAAATATAATAACTTTATGAAAGTCACAGGAATATTAAGCACAGATGCCATTTTTCAGAAGTTAACCATGGAGCAGTGCAAATCATCCAGCAACTTGTGACAATTCAAATTGTAGCAGGCCCTCTGGCAGCAGATAGTGATGGTGGGGGAGAGCACTGAGCAGGGGAACTGGTCAGCCCCTGGGGGCCACTCCCTGAAGGGAGCAGTGTTTTAATAAGTTGAGGGATGGAGCCAGATGTCATCAGGTGAGGGAGAGAGCAGCAAAAAACAAATCCAGTGTGAGTGTCTGGAACCAAGGCATGGGCAGGACAGCTTGAAGCCCCTAAGGGTGGCCAGAGCCAGCAATAGGAATAAGAGGCCTAGTCAGGCTGTCTGGCAGCACCCCTGAGTCTGACACCAGAATTTTCATCATGGGTCATGATGGGCGGTGGGGGGGACAATGTGGCAAGAAGGCCAAACACCAGTTTTATGCCATTGTGAAACCAGATTGCCCGCTCCACCCATCAATGGCCACATGTCAGGAATGGCATTTAATACATTTGCACCCAATTATAAGCCCTGCTCACCTGAATCAGCCACCCCCCCCCACCCCCCCGCCCATGTCAAATTTACCACCCACATCGGTGTGACTTCAGAACTGCCTTTAAAACCTGTGCACCTGGCAACCTGAGCTTTGAGGGAAACTCTGAGGTGAGCCCAGTGCTCACACGCATCACCCATAGGACATCAAGGAAGAGGTGCTGTGCATTCACGGGGGACACAGTGAAGCCACTGTTTCCCAGCTGGCTTTCAGAGCGATGGTGAGGCAAGGGCTCCAGTGCGGGTTAGACCGGGGAGTGCGTGTTGGAGGGGGTGGATGGGGGTGGGAGGTGGTGTTGAGGGAAGCAGCCATGTACTTGGGAAAGGTTGTCAAAAGTGAACGTGTTTCCACAGCTGAGACCGTTCAGCAGCAGCTCCATTGACCTGCTTGGAGTCAGGCTTCAGAAGCCTTTCTGCCCACTCAAGCAAGGCAGAAGCATGAAAGTGCCACCAAATGCTCCAGAACCTTTCACCCCTTGGGCACAGGCTGCAAGTTAATGTACATTTCAGGGGGCAGCAGAACAATTGGCCGACCGGGCAAGTTATACAATCCCCTTGTGAAATGTGGCCATGGCACAGTCAGTGGTGGAGGTGATCACAGCCCCTTTCAATGTCTTTATTAAGGTGTGGATCAGTATCCATTATGGTTTAAGCTAACAGTACAGTCTTGCAGTGTGGGTTAGGAGAATGCCTGTGCCTGAGTTGAGAGCACAGCCTGCAGTCCAGTGGCCAAAGATGCCGCCAATCAGTCAAGTGGAGTGGGGCAGAGGTGGGTAGGGTTTCAGACAGCCAATGAGCTGTCACACTACACACTGGCCATCCAAGTGATGGCCAGCAATCTCCTGCATGCATGGTGGAGTCTTCAGACTTAACCAAGAGAGGTTCTTAGCACACCCATGCTAAACCATGCATCTCTCTCTCTTTGATCCTGCAGGAGAACATCAGGATCATGGAGCCTGGTGATTGGTAGAATGCCTTGTGGCCTACAGAGACCAGAGAAGAAGAAGAGAGCAGCAGGGGAGACTGGCTCTGCAAAGGGAGCAGCACCTCCCTGAAGCTAAATGTGCAGCAGGGTCTGCTGCATGCACAGCTGCAGATCCACAGCGAGCTGTCGGTCATAGGCACCTCACTAGACCCAGGGTCTATAGATGGGCACCTGTCATTCTTGCAGGTGACTCAGAACCAGTGTCACTGAAGATTGTGCATGTATAGGGAAATGATCGGTCACATATGCCATATGCTGAAGGATTTAGGGACATGGGTTCTCGTGAGCCTCCACACACACAGGCAGTCATAGACGCCATATTTGTGAAGGCGCAGAGCTTTGTGCGTTTCGCCCGGGATCATGAAAACCAGGAAGCAAGAGCACTGGGATTTGTACAGGTCTCAGGTTTTCCACAGGTACAGGGTGCCATCAGCTGCATCCACATGATGCTTAGATCTCCGAGGCAGCAAGCAATCAACTATGTCAACTACAAGGGCTTCCACTTGCTGAATGTTCATGTAATGGCGCAGCTGAGCTGTTCAAATTCCAAAGGGAAACTTGAAACAACTGATTTACAATTTGTATAAATTACCTTGAATTCAGTATTAATAAGACCACCTGGTCATATAGGTTTCTTACAAAACTAAATTAACCTTTATTAATAGAAAAAATGATTTTAAATGCACACATGGACCTACAAATTACTACTATTATAACTGCTAAATGCTCTCTACTTAACCTGACTCCCAGTTACACTTTCGTTAAGGTAACAGTAAGACACACATTTTTAAAAGGCCCATGCAAAGTAAATGATAACAGTCAAATCAAAAGTGAATTCTTTTAACTTCAATCCGTGAAGGCAGCAGTTTGGTACATGCACACTGAAGGCATTTCACACTTGTTGAACCTTAGAATGCCTTCCCTTACTCGCAGCCTTCACTCCTTTATACATCTTTTCCCCTTTGAATGCAAATACCCATTCTTTCACTATGTCTTTGGTCTTTACCTTCCTGATAATAAAAATTTCTTACCTTTGGGAAAAATAAACACACTGGCCTAAATTTTTCCCGTGTCAGGCAGGCTCGGCGGGAGCTGTCGGGGGCAGTCGCGGAGCTGACCGCCACCTACAATCAGCTCCGTACTGCCATTTTACGCGGGCAGGCCAATTAAGGCCCACCCAGTGTAATACGCGAATGGTAGTGCTGAATGCTACCTCTGCAAGCGGGGGGAAGAGGGAGAGTCAGGACTAAATCTCTTTCGTGCATGCGTGCGAATGAGCTCTTCAATCTCACTGAGGTGCAGAGCTGCCTCAGGGAAATGGAAGCAGTTTTTTGAAAAATTTTTACAGCCATTAAAAATTTAATGAAACATGTCCCCTCATGTGACAGTGCCACAGGAGATGGGACATGTTTTTATTTTTTATATAAACCTTTAATTTAAGTGGTAAAAGCTTTGGGAAACCTCATCCTGCTCGTGGATAAGGTTTCCTTAAAATGTGAAGGCTGCTTGGCCTTTTCGCCTGCCGGCCAACCTCAAGGCTGGACGGGCAGCGTAAACATGGCATTAACTCCTTAATTAATGGCCTTAATAGGCCTATCAATTATCGGCGGGCGTGCAGCCGATTCTGGAGCACGCCTGCCGAATGAAGCATCGCAAGACACACGCCCGATGTCATCACGCATCAATTTACACGTCAGCATGTCCGGCTGAAAAATCCTGGCCACTATTTCTGCTCACTATTCATTATACATTACACCCTCACTTTTGAATTGAAGCCACACTAGTTTGTTTAAAAATGCAAATTGTCCCCTTTACACTTCACATTGTAAAACTTCCCCATGTTTACCTGATTAACATTTCAAATCTAACTTCTCTTCTTACACCAAAGCACCCAGACTAGCTGCCTCTAATTCAATTAAATCACACTCACACACACACACACAGATTCTATTTTACAATAAATTCCAATAACATTATGGACATTATTATATCTTCCTTACAGTTCAGCTAGTGTGAAACCACCACAGGCACATCCTGCAAGTCTGTGCACGATTCCAGGGAGTGTCTACGACTTCTACATCCACTCACAGAGGCCCTGGCTGATGGTGCCCGTGCAGCAGCCTCAGACTGCAGCAGAGCGATGGTACAACGAGGGTCATGCCGAGGCTCGGACTTTGGTGGAGCAAATGATAGGCATCTTGAAAATGAGGTTCCAGTACCTCGACAGGTCTGGTGGAGCCCTGCAATACAGTCCCCAGAGGGTGCAGCACATCATTGTCGCTTGCTGCACGTTCCACAACCTGGCCCTGCAAAGTGAGGAGGAGCTGTCTGAGCAGGAGATGGAGGAGCTGCACGTATCCTCCGATGAGGAGGACGTCAAAGGGGATGACGATGAAGTGGTCCTTAAAGCTGAGGATGCCGACAATGAGGCCGTTGCACTGGCCAGACAAAGCAGCCATGCTCGGGAGGCCCTCATAGCCACATATTCGTGGAGGATGATGACAAGATGCAGCAAGGACAGTCCTGACATCTTCACCTTGCACCTGTGAACTTTTGACTCCTGTGTGGCCGATGGCAGTGCATGTACCCTCTGTGCTCAGGCTCCTGTTATGGAGACGCAGCGGAGGCCCTAACAGTCGCTGGATTCCAGGAGGATGATGATGACACACAGTAGGACACTCCTTAGATTTTCACATTGCCTCTGAGAATATCTGACTCCTGTCTGGCCAAGAAAAGCTCACTTGCACTCTGCGATCTGGGCCATATCATGGAGATGCAGCCAGGAAACTATATATGCACCTGATCCAGTGTCAGCCTTCAGCACCTGAACCCTTCAGGAGCACAGCGTCACTAGTCACAGATGCTGAAGAGATGGGGGGCCCAGTCCCACCTTAATGGTGCTAAGAGCACTCAGAGAGAGTGATGGAACTCTGTGATGCCTGCTCATGACATTCTGGCAACGATGACAGGTGCCATCGCGTTGCTGGCATCACTCAGGCCCAGTGAGTGTGAATCTGGGCCATGACATTGGTCTGAAGGTTACGCACTGCAAAGGCAACAGTCCCTGGACTGAGACACCTGTCTTTATCTTGTGAAGGAACCAAGGTTTCACATCTGAGTGACACGAACACTGCTCATCAGAACAAGGCCAAGGAGGCATTCTTGGGAGTTTATTTACAATAGTGAGCATTAAGTACAAGTGATTAACATCTTTGCCCAGGCTGTGCAACATCATCTTCTTAACTTTCCTAATCCTGCCATTCTGTCTTGGTGCTCCCCCAACATTCACCGTGGAGGTGGAGGCAGCCTACTGACTGCTACGCCCCGTCTGTGATGACCTTGGTGGGCATACTCTGGAGGGCCGAGACCTGGAGGGCTCTGGCCTGCTTTCAGGGTCCTGCTGTGTGGCAGTGGCACCCTCCTTGGCCTGTGGAGCTGGAGCTGCTGGGGTCACAGGCAGAGGTGATTTGGATGGGCCGGACGCTCCTGGAGTCACCTGGGTGGATGGCCCCAGGGTGTGTACCTGCTGATATTCCTCCTTATGGGTGCCCAAGAGCCCTGGCTGACTGCTTGGAAGAGGAAGCTGGAGTGAAATCGAGCTGCCCTGCACCCCTTTCATGTTGACACTGTTGGAGGTCAACTATGGCATCAACGATGGAGTTCAGCTCGCGCGACAGTGCAGGTCAGATGTTCTGGACCAAGATCTCCATGGTGGTCACCATCTTACCAGTGTTGGCCTCAGTGTATGCCGGACCTATCACCTCAGCCTGAAGGCGGATGGATTCTTCCATCTCATCTTGCAATCTGAGGATCCCTTCCTGATGTTCCTGAATTTGCTTTTGAAGCTCCAGAAGCTGAGGTATGACTGGGTCCAGGGGCTCGTCATCTGACTCAGAGCAGACCTCTGAGTGCCGGAAACCTAGGAAGTCCCTGCCATTGCCTGCTTTGGATCAGGCAGTGCGATGTGCTCACCAGATTGTGACCGCGAGGCTATGCTTGTGTGCCTCTGCGTTGGTGGAGGGTGTGGGTGAGTGCTGTGACAGATCTTCGATTAGGCACTCATCAGGTTCTTCTTCCCAGGTGTCTTTGACGCTTGAGTTGAGGACTTCCGTCGTGGACCCCCTTGACTGCTTCCCAGATGTGCCTGCAAAAGCAAGAAGAGATAATTAGTGTATAGCAAGGGACTGTGGAACAGGGAAACTGTTTCACCGCAAGGTTGTCTGATGGCTGTTGCTCTGCTGGATCCTCTCTTGGTTGACCATCGCTGACCTCACCGTCAGCACAGGAAAGGTCCAGATCCTCGCCGGCCAGCTTAATGACTCTGTTTTCAACGCCTGTGTGGTCCTTAATGTCAGGCAGCCTGCGGCCTGTCTGAGATCTCTCCTGTTTGCTAGGTGCTAGCTTGTCCTTCATGAATACAAGTAGAGATAGTGTAAGCAGGATGCCTACCAGGTCAGATGAGAAGGATATCTGGCATGTGCAGGTGCTGAATGGATGGGATGAGGACAATATCCACAGGGCAGATGAACATGTGTGTGAGAGAGTAAATGGTGATTCCCCTTGAACTGGCAGTGAGTGAGATCCCTGAGGATGTGCGTTGGTTTTGAGATTGTGTAAGTTGACAATGTTGAGAAGAGTGACTTACCCTAGCGGAATGAAGGAAGTCATTCATCCTCTTTCGGCATTAAGTGGCTGTTCTCTTTTGCAGGGAGTTGGCGCTGACCATTGTTGTCATTGCCTCCCATGCTGGATTGGTGACCTTGCTTGCTCATCTTTGCCCAGAGCAGGAGACGGGGGCTGGGGTGGTAGAGGACTTTACTACGGGCCTCCACTGCATCCAGTAGGTGCCTGGGGTAGGCATTGCTAAATTTGGGGGCAGCATGTTTCCTCCCTTTGCCAGCCATGACCTTGCAGCAGCTTCAGATGCCCCAGAGAGTGTTAGCTCTGTGCAGGTGCCCCCTTTAAGAATGGCACCTGGATTACTGAAGGCCTGAGGTGACAGTGGGGTGGGCAAATCAGAGGCTAGCCCATCAGTGATCCGGCGTATTTCCCGGGAATGCATTTTTAATGAGGCAGGACGTGCTGGGAATGGGGCAATACAGCGGGAAAACCCACCATTGCGGCCAGTGGGTAAAACGTCCATTACCCCAGCCGCTACTGCACTTGGTGCAAATCTGGGTTGATTATGGCCTGAGAAGCTTCGTGGACAGAGAGAAAGAGAAAGATCAGGACTGCAGCTCGGAACTGGAGCAACAGAACCTTCACTGCATTGAGGAGCTGAGGCCACGAATAGGACAGAAGCTTGGGGTATCGATGGTGAATATTCCCTCTAAATAGCTGGCTTCTTGAAGTTACGTTTTGCCTTGAGAGTTTATCCAGTTTTGATGCCAGTGGAATAAATGGACCTTGTTTTTGAACCTTTGTGTAGTCTGTATGCTTAAATCCCACAATACATTTTGGCACAAAGATTCCACAACACAGGCATTGAATCATGGTGCATGAAATTGAAAGGATCTGGCCAAAATGGATCAGATGGTGAAAGAATTGGAACTGGCCCTGTCAGCGAGGGAGGCTGAAGTAGCTGCAGCTCTAGCACAGGCTGAAGCTGAGAATCGGAGTAGTGGCCAGGAAGTGGAATCCAGTGTTCCCTCTTTTAACGTAGCTCGGGAAGGACGGAATATCCCATCATGGATATTCTACCTGCTGACCATCGGAAGCTGGGCAGCTCTGGGGGAAGACTGGAGACATCCAAAGACCTGGCGGCTGAGAATGGAGCGAGGATGCATAGCTGGTGAGGGCATCCAGGGACCTCAAAGAGAGGGAGCAGGCAGCATTTGTGATGGAACATCTGTGCAGGGAAGCTCACCTGGAAATACCGGAGAGAGGAATAGATGTTCAAAGAACTCCTTGGTGGATCTTTGAATGCCTGGCACAGGTTTTTGGGGATGCAGCTGCAATAGAGGTTTTATAAGAACAAGCAAGCTGAAGGAGAGGGCCTGGTCTCTGTATCCCTGGACCTGGTAAAGTTGGTCGACCATATCATCCTCCTGAATGCGTCCTTCAGACCAGGGACATGCAGCTGAAAAATTACTGTGGTAAAGTGGAGTGCTATGTACCTTTAAGAGAATGTAGTCAACTGACCACATGACAATATTGGCCAATCGCTATACAGCATGCGCTACTGGGCTAACTGGAAGTCTAGAGCTGGAGGTGATTGAAGAAGCACACATTGTGTTCCTGCTCTGTCCTTAGTTCCAATAAACCACCAGTGTTTATTCAGTTAATCTGTCTCTCTGCCTATATTTTTTCAAGCACCAACTAATGTGTTAATATCAAGCTAGCATTCGCCAGACAAAGTGAACTTGATAACCCAAAACATAAAACTGGCGACAGGGGTAAACTGGATTAAATTATGGAAATCGGGAAAGCCGCAGTAAGCCAACTACATTATTTCACCAATAACTTGAAGCTGTTTGAAAGTGCAGTCTCCTTAGTCATAGACTATCCTGCAGTTTGGGCATCTTGAACCATTCGACCCCGTTTCTGATGACTGGTCTCATTACATTGAACACCTAGTGTTCTTCTTCACCCCTAATGACATCGCAGGGGAGGACAAGAAGAGGGCGATTCTTTTGTCCACATACGGGAGCAAAACGTATGGGCTGATCCGCAGCCTCACGTCACCTAATACCCCAGATACAAAATACTTTCGACGAGTTAGTAAATATTGTCAAAAACCACCTGAAGCCAAAGCCTTCAGTCACTACGCAGCATTTTAAATTCCATTCGAGAAATAGGCTTCCAGGAGGGACAATCGCTGGCTATGAAGCTGCTTTAAAGGAATTAATGGATATTGTGAGTTCGGATTAATTAATGACATGTTGAGAGACCAGCTGATATGCGGAATTGGGGACGATGTTATTCAAAAGCGATTGCTATCTGAAACTAACCTAGACCTCAGTAAGGCATTGGAATTGGCAACAGCCATGGAGAGTGTTGTTAGAGACTCAGAGGCAATAAAGGTTACACAATATAGGGTGCGAAGGACCAGTAACAAAATGCGCAAAAATGTCGGGCCCTGCAGAAAGGTGGGAAATGCCCACTGTGTACAGACCATTGATGAACAACAGTAGTACAGTGAAAACCCACAACATTAATGAGAGAAATGCATCCAGGCAGGTGATGGACAGTTCAGCAATATTGAATTTTCTGCCACTGCAATGGTCACATAATGTGGCACGGTAAAGATCGGCTGAGACAGCATTTTAAAAAAGAGGTAGTAATCGTGAAATCTGTCTCATTGATGAACCAGAGGAAGCAGAATGTGACACCTATTCATTACACAACCTGAAAGTGGGTAGAACTGAACCAATCCAGGTAGTGACTAGCCTCAATGAACAACCCAAGTTGGAGGTCGATACTTGGTCATCAACGTCTGTCATAGGAGAACATACATTCAGATATTTGAGCAAAGGAGTCCATCCTCTAAGTTTGGAAGAATCAGGCACTAAATTAAAAACGTACACAGGCGAAGGTATAAGAGTGAAAGGGATATGTCAAGTCCTGGCGCAGTATGGGGATTGGTCTGCAAATTTACCCCATATAGCAGCAGCTGGGGTGGGCCCCAGTTTAATTGGTGGCAACTGGCTCAAAAAGATTAAATGGCAATGGGCCGAGGTTTTTCAAATCAGAACGAGAAATTTACAGGAATTCTTACAAAAGTACACTTCCATTTTCAGTGATGAGCTAGGAAGGATTCGTGGGCTACAAGCCAAATCCATATAAACCCTAACGCAGATTTGTCAGAGCCAGCCCAGTCCCTTACGCTCTATGGAACAAGGTTGAGACTGAGATAAGCAGGCTGGAAAAGTTGGGTATCTTACAACTGGCGAAATTTTCTGAGTGGGCAGCACCCATAGTACTCGTACTGAATACCTGTACTGAATACCGTACAAACTGAATACCCGTACTGAAGCCAAACCAGAGCGTTCGCTTATGCGGTGACTATAAGTTAACTGTAAACAGAGTGGCCAAACTTGATAAAGACCCAATACCGAAGATTGGTATTGTTATATTGGCAGGGGGCATCGCACATTCAAAACTCAACATGAACCACGCCCACCAGCAGGTAGAGTTGAAGAAGGCTCTAGGGAATTCGTGACCATCAATGTACATTGAGGATTCTATCAATAAACTCGACTACCTTTGGGGTCTCATCAGTTTGTGCTATTTTCCAGCATACCATGGAAAATCTGCTTCAGGGACTGCCCCAGGTCATTGTTTATCTGGATGATGTCTTAGTCACTGGATGAACTAATGAAGAACGCTTAGCCAATTTGGAGGAGGTGCTGAAATGCTTCTCACAAGCGGGGGCACGCTTGAATCGCGTGAAATGTATTTTCCAAGCCAAGGAAGTAGTTTACTTGGGCCTGTATCCCATGGAAGAAAAGGTTAAGGCTCTTCACTGGGGCACCTGCACTGAGGGACACGACAGAGCTAAAGGCCTTCTTAGGTATGATAAACTACTATGGGCAATTTCTCCAAAATCTACTAACCGTACTGGCTCCATTATACGCATCGCTTAAGAGAAACCATAAATGGATTTGGCAAGCTCGGTACCGGGATGCATTTCTGAAGGTAAAACAATTGTTAAGATCATTGGCCCTACTGGTCCTCTTTGACCTAAAAAAGAATTGATTTTAACTTGCAATGCATCCCCTTATAGAGTAGGGGCTGTACTTTCACATCGGATGGTGGATGGCTCCAAACGACCCAATGGTTATACATCTCACACGCTCAGTGCTGCAGAGCGATGATATTCCCAAATTGGGAAGGAGGCTTGTCTGTTGTGTTTGGTGTTCAGAAATCCCATCTATACCTCCACAGTCACCATTTTCACGTTATATCCAAACACAAGCCTCTGGTGGGGTTATTTGGAGAGGATAAGGTGATACCCTCCATCACACCTGCTCACATCCAGAGGTGGGCACTGATATTGGCTGCTTACGAATACACTTATATTCACCGATCGGGAAGCCAGGTCACACATGCTGACACACTGAGCCTCCTCCCCCTGCCAGGTAACAACATGAAGGTTCCAATTCCTCAGGAACTTGTCTTAGTGCTAAATTTTTTGGATTCCTCCCCTGTCCAGGCCAAACAAATCCATGAGTGAACAAGCCGAGATCCACTTTTATCTCACGTCCGGGAGCAGGTCTTGAATGGATGGTCAGGAGAGCCAAACTCTGATGTCATGAAGCCCTATTTCAATCACAGGTATGAGCTCGCCTGCCAGGACAGCATATTGCTCTGGGCAGCAAGGGTTATCGTGCCCCTGAGAGGGTAAAAGGCCATTAATGGCCAAATCACATAACGCTCAGCCTGGCATTAGTAGGATGAAGATGCTCGCGGGCAGCTACTTGTGGCCAGAGATGGACGCCAACATCAAAACCCTAGTGAAAAGTTATCTTCAATGCCAGCAGGTACAAAAGGTACCCTCCTTAGCTCCACTGCACCCCTGGAAACAGCCAGGGTGGCCATGGGTGCACCTCCACATCGACTACGTGGGGCCCTTCTTGGGCACGATGTTGCTTTTGCTAATTGACGCCCACTCCAAGTGGATGGATGTCTATGAAGTCCAGTTGCCCACGTCTGATGACACCATAGACTGTTGGCGAAAAAGCTTTGCAGTGAACGGATAACCGGAGGTGCTCATTGTCAGACAATGTCATCATGTAATTTGTTTAATACCGGAATGGCAACTCACAAGCAAGGAAGTGCGTAGTGGGGCATCCGGTAGCTGGTAGTGATGGTGGGAGAGAGCACCAAACAGGGGAATTGGTCGGCCCCTGAGCTCCCACCCACAGGGATCAGCGTCTTTATCAAGCTGAGGGGCAGAGCAAGGGTAAGTCCAGGACTTTTGAGTGGCAGTGTGGCTGGAGCTAAGGCAACGAGTAGAGTCGCTTGAAGCCCCTGAAGGTGGCAAGAGCCAAAAAGGGGAATAGGAGACCTTGTCAGGCTGACTAGTGACACCACTGAGCCTGGGAAGCCTCATGGAGAGAGGAAAGCAGGACTACAGCCAGGAGCTGAAGCAGCAGAACAAGCCTGATGAGAGTCACTGCATTGAGGAGCAGAGGCCCTGAATTGGGTAGACACCTGGAGCAACGGTGCTGAATATTCTCTGTAAATACAGTAAGTCCATACTATAAGTGGTGGGTGCATTCCTGAAACCTTCAGTGAATCAACTTTATGTGAATCATGGTTTCCCATAGGAATTAATGTTTAAGCTGGAGTTAGGTTCCATCGGATATTTCTTACCTGTAAAATAACAACATACAAATTGAAATACTGCTCCATACATGTGCAGCACTTGAAAAATAAAATAAATCGCTAAATATAAAAGAAATCCCATAAGAATTCAACTTAGATAACACTCTGCAGTCTCTCTCTTCATAAGCAATCCCTCGGGCTCGGGTTAAAACACTCCACTCCAGCTCGATGGGTTAAAGAAATATTTTACCTCCTCAGGGATACTTCGAGGACTTCCCTAAAGTGTTTCAGTGGCTTTGAGTGATTTAGAGCCTTGATGCTGGGCATGTTGCACTGTGGGGAGTGGCCCAAGCACTTCAACAATATCGACTGCTCAAGACATTTTAAAATGTCTGATTTCACTGCTAGGCTTTTCTTTCTTTATAGCAGCAGGCACACTGCCACCACTTACTGGACGTTTCTCACCCATGCTTAAAAGTCTCACCCTCAGCAAAACTCCAAAATTTAGATCTAATTTACATCTTACACCATTCTGTTTGAAAGTGGTTTAAAGGCCCCAATCCAAACTCTAGCTTTGGATGCCCCTCTTTTTAAAAAAAAATCACTGCTGCCTTGAATACAGGACCACACTACATGAATACAGGACCACACTACATGAATACAAGACCACACTACATGAATACAGGACTACATGAATACAGGACCACACTACATGAATACAGGACTACATGAATACAGGATCTTGAATACAGGACCACACTACATGACAATGGTGCTCACCCTGCAGGATCTGATGACATGCAAACTAAACATGATGACGCGCAAGGGGTGTGATGACATGTGGAACAGGAGAAAACTTTATAGCAGAGATCAGCGCCTATAATGAGGAAACAGGACATAAAACAAGCACCACTTTATAGCAAATCCACTTAAATCAGAGCACATTAAAAACGAGGACATACTGTAGTTTGTTTCTTGAAGTTACACTTTCCCATGGGGGTCTATACAGTTTTGAGGCTGGTGGAATCAAATAATATGTTTTTTAACCTTTGTGCAGCTCGTGTGCTTAAATCCCACCTCACAATAAGGTTACATAGGATATACAGCCCATGTTCAACTTGAACATCTTCCCATTTTGCTTCACCTAAATCTACCCCTATATAACCCTTACATGCTTGATTCACGGTGTATCTCTTCCTCAACACAAGTTGCTGGCCGACCTGCATCATAATAACAATAGCACGTGTGTTTATTCGCTTGTTTCAGAAAAAAACTCGGTCTAATACATCGTAAACAACCTGTTGTATTGTAGATGCTTTAAGTTACATAAAGGGTGAGTAAAATGTTAGTAAGTTATTTGAAGCAAGCCTGCTGGCTGAATTATAAATGCAAAATTTCAAGCCAAAACACCTGAGAATGAGGCTTAGAAATACAAGCGGGAAAATGCTGGAAATCCTCCGCAGGTCAGGCAGCATCTGTGGAAGGGAAAACAGAATTAATGTTTCAGATCAATGATCTTGTATCAGAACTGTTCTGAAGAAAGGGCACTGACCTGTTACTCTTTATTCTCTCCCCACAGATGTTGCTTGATCTGCTGAGCATTTGCAGTACTTTATCTTTTTATTTCAGATTTCCAGCATCTGCAGCATTGCGCTTGTGTTACTTCCATCACAGCATCAAACATAAGTAACTCTCATTAAATATACTATTTAGAAGTATCTCAATAGGTCAAATATACCAAGGTTCTCGAGAACAAGCAGGGCCTTTCACTTGAATTCAGAGCCTTTTTATAAAAAAAAGCCTGTGTTTGCAAAACTCGTGCTGCAGAAAGTCCTTTGCTAAGAGCTGACAGAGTCTGGCAGAATCATTTAAATTGTGATCATTTATGACATACGTTGATATGTTAATACTGACACTTATCCCTAGGCTGAAATCCAATTTATCATTTTAGACATGAACAGTGGGAATTTGCGGATTGAAACCACAGTTCCATTCACATTCCTGAATACCTGATATATTTAAAGTGAACTCCAACTGCAAGTGAAAAACCAATCCTTCCCCAGCAATATAAAATCTGGGGCTTGAGGGTCTTTTATTTTCATGCAGAATTAATCTTATATAGCAATAACCTTAATTCCCTGTGGTCTTTCTCACAGAAGAAGCATCTAATATCGCATTGTTGTGATGACAGAACAGAATTTTATGAAGACAAGGATGAAATAATTTATTAGCTGTTCATTTATTTTTCATTGTTATTCTCCCCAATCCTTGGTTTTCTCCATAATCAATAACGTTCTTCAAACTAGGGCCTCTCATGTCATTACCAATGGTGGGTCACCAGGGATGAGAGGCTTCAGTTATGAGGAGGGGTTGCAAAAGGTAGGACTGTTATTGGAACAGAGAAAGTTGAGGGGTGTCTGTATTGAGGTTATCAATATGGTGAGAGGTTTCGATAAAGTGAAAAGGCAAGAAAATTTCCCTGTGGCAAGTGGGTCAATAAGTTAAATGTTCCCAGATTTATCCCCCCCCCCTGGTAAAATGATCCGGGGGTGAAGGGAAATGTTTTCACTCTGAGAACTGTTGGGATTTGCAATTCCCAACCTGAAAAGGTGGTGGAAGCAGAAGCCAGAAGTGGTTTTAAAAGGGAGTTTGACAGGTGCTTGAGGGTGAGGAACTTGGAGGGTTACAGGTGAGAAGAAGAGTTGTAGGACCAAGCTCAACTGCTCATTCAAGGGACCAGTACAGGCATGATGGGCTGAATGGCCTCCATTAGTGCTGCGAGTTTCTGTGATGTTCCGCACCTAATTGTTAGGAGAAAAGTCCAGGCGAATCCATTCACTAATTGTCTTTTCTTGCACAAAAGTATTTGGCTTTCACTCAGTGCTGCATCTGCTAAGATTGGGAACTTGTCAGAATATAAGAAGCGAGGACAGGATTTTGAGTTTGGCGTGCGGGTGTGGTCAGCAGGCCCAGGAGTGGCCGGGAAATGGGCCACTGCCCATGGTCCACCCCCAACTGCGATTTCCCGCTGGCGGGCCAATTTAGACCTGCTGAGTGTAAACGGTGGCTCCCCAATGGTTAGGAAGGGGAGGGGGTCTGTCAGCCATCGGGTCCAATGGCGACCCAGCGGCCATTTTAAAATCGGTACATTCAGGCACTGGAAGGAAGACATCTTGGGTGTTGTCAGCAGGAGATGGAAAATGATGGATTCCAATGCAGCTGCAGACGCCAGGCGAGAGGGCAGGTTGGGTGGGCACTCCACTCCCCGGTTTTCTGATGAGTGTCTCGCCGTCCTCCTGGAGGAGGGGTCTGCCAGGAGGGACACCGTTGCCCCCAGGGTTGGAAGGAGGAAGCCACAAAACCTAACAAATAGAGCTTAGGAGGAGGTGGCCATGCAGCCTTGGTGTGGTGCAGCCCACCTGGGCCCAGTGCTGCAAGAGGTTTAACTATCTGCTGAGCTCAGGTAGGTTGAGTACTGTGTTGGCATGGATCAGTGTGTCGGAGTGTTAAGGGCTGGTCATCCCCCCGTGGAGCTCAGAGGTGTTAAAATCTGAGTACCGAGTGTCAACAATGCTGGAGCTGGCTAAGGGGGTGAGCCCTGGCTGCTTGGACTGAATGCCTTGCGGCTCGAGGACCAGGACTCAGATGTGCCCTGCATGGTGCTCCTCAGATGGGATTGGCCAGGCTGCAATGGCGCTGCAGGTAGAGAGTGGACTAATCAACAATTCTCTGTCCTTTCAGGAGAAGACAGCTGATATCAACGTTGAAAGGTCGTGGGCCAGCGAAGGCCCTGCTAACCTCCTAATCCTAACTAGATATGAGCAGGATGCCTTGGAGCTGGGGAGGCACCACACACCTCGATCAAACAGCCACGGAGCATGCAGTGCACAGAGGTGAGAGTTTCAGGTGGTGTAAATATTCTTGGGTAGTCTCATCATTGATGGGAGCCTCAAAACTGGATTCCCCATTGATCATTGAAAGACGATGGCACCATGATGCAGATACCCATTGTCTCACCAGGGTGCCTGGCACGCACAGTGAGTGTGATGACTTAAACTAATGACATGTTGTTGTTCCCCTTTAGGTTTGCCACTACGCACCAGAGTGCAGGACCCCAAAGACCCACTCCTTGACACAGAGGACCACCAGGCTCCACATGCATCTGCGCCACACCCACTCTCTGAACCAGGCACCAGAACAAATACCAGCATCTCAGTGGGTGTTAAGTCTTTATCAAAAATGTTGGTGCACAGAGTTGAGGGCACTTCACATTCACTTGAGGTGTAGGCAGAGGCAGAGAGTGCCCAGGGCAAGGGTAGTTGGAGGACTGCTGAAGACCAAGACAATGCTCAGCCGATGGCTGATGATGAGCCTCTGGAGTTGTCCATTAGGCAGCAGATGCTGGATGTTCAGCGGGATATGTGGGAGGATTTGGCGGAGATCCATGAGCATATGCCATGATATCTGTAATGGAGGAGTCCATGCTGAGCATGAGCACTGCGTTGACTCTCATGACCCGAGCACACTGTCTCCTCCATTGAGAGAGTGGCAATTCTTATGGAGAGGCAGCTCCAGGGACAAAATCAGGGTTTCCTGGGGTTGTGCTTGGACCTGCAAACCCTCACACAGACACTGATCTCAGGTGGTCAGTGTCCATGTGAGAGATGGATGAGGCACCCAGAATCCCAGCTAGGTACCCATCCATCAATTGTGAGCAGGGAGGTCCAGAGCGACCTCACATTGGCGCACGAGCTGCTTGTTGTCCCCTCTCAGGGTGCTCTGGATAACGGCAGCTCTTCTGCCAGTGATCGTGGCATCTGAAGAGGCTGCAGTGACTGGGGAGATGCCAGCTGTGGAAGTGGCCGCTCCCTCCCAGGCAGGGCTAGCACAGGTTCCACTGGCCAGAGAACGATCCCCAAGATAATCAAGGCCAACAGGACAGCAGAGTCAGCAGGCTGTCTCCAATGCTAATGCCAGCGAGGGGAAGTACCAAGATGTGGCACTAGGAAACCTAAGTTAAAGGCACCATGAGCACAAGAGGGACTGGTCACGGGTGATCTTCTGTTGTGCAATATTTGGTTTATTAAAACTGGTCTGGGATTGAAGACCAGAGAAGGTTCTGTTAATTTGTTTTGACTGTCAACATGAGATAAATTTTGTTTTGGTCGTAATCGCCTGAGTAAGCTTCACCTTTTTTTATTAAATGTGCTGCAGTGAGTCAGACATTCACAGAGGCAATGTGAAGATCTATGGAGTGTCCTCACTACATGTCGTCATCCTCCTGCAATCGAGTGACTATTAGGGTCTCCACTGCGCCTCCATGACTGGAACATTCTCACAGTGGGTATGTTGGCTGTCATAAACTAGCCTGGAGTCAAATATTCATAGATGCAAAGAGAGGATCTATGGTGTTTCCTCACTACATGTCCTCATCATCCTCCATGAATCTAGCAGCTAAGAGGTCCTCCTGAGCATGCCTGTCTAGTACGGGGGCCCCATCTCCATCATCAGCACCTTCGAGGACCTCCTCACCCTCAGCCCTGTCAATGTCCTCCTCTTCGGAGGAGACCTCCAGCTCTTGCATCTCCTCCTCAGCCAGCTCCTCTCCCCAGTGCAGCACGAGGTTTTAAAAGGTGCAGTAGGTGACAACGATGATGCGTAACACCCTCTGTGGATTATATTGCAGGGCTCCACCTGACCGGTCCAGGCACCGGAACCACATTTTCAGCAATTCGATTATTTGCTCCACTAAGTTGTGAGTTGCAGCATGAGCTTCGTTGTACCTTCACTCTGCTGCAGTCTGAGGCCACCACACGGGTGTCATCAGCCTCGGCCTCTCCGGGTAGCCCTTGTCCCTGAGGAGCCATCCTTGCAGCCTCTGAAGATTCTGAAAGATATCAGGGATCTGTGACTGACTGAGAATGTAGGAGTCATGGACACTCCTTGGAAACCGTGGCACACCTGCAGGGTACATTTGTGGTGGTCGCACACCAGCTGCACATTCAGCAAATGGAAGCCGTTGCGGTTGACATAGTTGATCCTTTGTTGTGATGGAGATCTGAGAACCACATGAGCGCAGTCGATCACACCCTGCGCCTATGGAAAACCCAGATCTGGGAAAATCCAATCGCTCTTGCATCCTGGCTCTTCTGGACTGGGTGAAATGCACAAAGTTGTGTGCCCTCACAAAGATGGCATCTGTGACCTTGTGGATGCATTTGTGGGTAGAGGCTTATGTTATCCCACAGAGGTTACCTGTCAAATCCTGAAAGGATCCACTCATGTAAAAATTGAGTGCCGCAGTCACTTTCATAGCCATTGGCAGTGGATGCCCTCCATGTCCACGTGGCACCAAATCCTTCAATAGCTGGCATGTGACCGACCAGTTTCCTAGACATGCGCAGACTTTGGTAACACTGGTTGTGGGTCATCTGCAGGAATGAAAGGTGACACCTGTAGACACTGGGCCTTGCTAGGAGCCAACCAGAATCATTTTGCTGTGGATCTTCAGCAGTGTGTGTGGGAGTCCCAGCTGCTCCTTCTTCCGAAAGGTGCTGCTCCCCCCTTTGCACAGCCATGCACCTCAGTCATTCTCTTCTCCATGATCTTTGCTCTCTGTTGGCCATCAGGCACACAGTTAGTTCACCAGGGTCCATGCTCCTGATGTGCTCCTCCGGCAAAATGAAAGCAAGAGACACGTAGCTTAGCTTCTTAGTTATAAGAACCTCTCTTGGTTAAGTCTGAAGACCCCTTAATGCTTCCCGAATAGTGCTGGCCACCACTTCGATGTGCTGCATGGCTGCCCAAAACTTCACCCACCTGCACCCAACTCCACCTGACTGACTGGCAGCAGATTTGCCCATTGGACTGCAGGCTGTGCTCTCAGCTCAGGTGCAGGCATTCTCCTGACCACACTGCAAGGCTGCACTGTTAGCTTGAACCATGGGGGATACTGGTCCAAACCTGAATGAAGACATTACAGGGCAATGTGATCACCTCCACCAGTGACTGCTCCATGGCTGGCTTTAGCAAGGAGGCTGTACAATGCGCACAGGCATCCAACTGTTCTGCTGTCCACTGAAATGCTCATTAGTTTGCAGTCTGTGCTCAAAGGGTTGAAAAGCTCAGGAGAACTTGGTGACACTTTCATACCTCTGTGATGCTTGAGTGGGCAGATAATCTAGACACCCGACTCCACGCATGTCAATGCGGCTGTGTCTGAACTGTCTCAGCTGCAAAGGAATGCTCACTTTATACGAGGTGCCCCTAATGCATGGCCACTTCCCTCCCCCTGACCCCACATATGCTTGCACATTACCTTAAACCACAGGGTAGCCCTTGCGCCCCTCAAGTTGCCTCACCCTCAAAGTCCAACAGGCAACCCTCACGAGTGCTGCGCAGCATTACTGTGCACTCACGTCAAAGTGCAGCCTGTCAAGTAAGGAGCTCTCAGCAGAAGTTTCCTCTCAGTGTCTATCCTATCAAGCCCCTTCAAAACCTTATATAGTTCAATGAGATCGTTTCTCATTCTTCTAAACTCCAAACGTTATAGGCCTAATTTACTCAGTCTCTCATTTACTCAGCAGAGTTTCCAGTGCCAATCACATCTTCTTTTAGATGTGATAAACATAGGGAGAGATGAAGAATTACTGGGATTAGTACCCTTGAAAGTGGATAATTCACCAAGGCCGGATGAAATGTACTCCTGGATGTTAAAAGAAGCCAAGGATGAAATTGCGGAGGCTCCGACCTTCATTTTCCAATCCTCACTGGATACAGGTGAGGTGCTGGAGGATTCACGGTCTGCTAATGTTGTACCTTTGTTTAAAAAGGGAGCCAGGGATAGGCCAAATAATTACAGGCCAGTCAGCCTGACCTCGATAGTGACTCTTATTGGGCAAATTATTGGAATCAATTCTGAAGGATGGGATAATCTATCACTTAGAAAGTCACGGGGTTAATCAAGGACAGTCAGCATGGATTTGTTAAAGGAAGGTGGTGTCTGACTAATTTGATTGAATTTTTGAGGAAGTAACAAGGATTGATGAGGGTAATGCAGTTGGTGTGTTCCACATGGATTTTAGCAAGGCTTTTGACAAGGTCCCACATGGCAGACTGGTTAAAAAAGTAAAAGTCCATGGGATCCAGGGGAATGTGGCAGGAAACAAAGCGTACTTGTTGATGTTTTTGTGACTGGAAGGCTGTTTCCAGTGGGGTTCCACAGGGCTCAGTGCTGGATCCCTTGCTTTTTGTGGTATATATTAATGATTTGAATGTAAATGTAGAGGGAATGATCAAGAAGTTCAAAGACAACAGTAAATTGGCCACACTGCAGATCACAAGGAGGATTACTGTAGGACTACAGGAAGAATGGATTGGTTAGGTGGGCAGAAAGGTGGCAAATAGAATTCAACCCAGAGAAGTGTGAGGTGATGCATTTGAGGAGGTCAAACAAGGCAAAGGATTACACAATAAATGGGAGGATACTGAGAAGCGTAGATGACGTGAGTGACCTTGAAGTGAACGTCCACAGATCCCTGAAGATAGCAGGACAGGTTGATAAGATGGTTAAGAAGGCAAATGGAATCCTCTCATTTAATAGCCGAGGCATAAAATAAAAGAGCAGGGAGGTTATGTTAGAACTGTACAAAACATTATTTAGGTCACAACTTGAGGAACATGCACAGTTCTGATCACCTCATTACAAAAAGGATGTAATTGCATTAGGGAGGTTACAGAGAAGATTTACGAGGATGTTACCAGGACTGCAAAATTGCAGCTATGAGGAAAGATGGATAGGCGGGGGGAGATTTGATTCAGATGCACAAAATTGTGAAGGGCCTGGATAGAATGGATGGGAAGGGTCAATTTACTTCAGCAGAGAGGTCAGAGGCTAGGGGGCATATAGTGGTAGAAAGATTAGGGAGGAGATGAGAAAAATGTTTTTCACTCAGAGGGCTCTGGGGGTCTGGAACTCACTGCCTGAAAGAGTAATAAACCCTCAACTTATTTAAAATGTGTCTCGATATGCACCTCAAATGCCACAACCTGCAGGGCTATGGTCCAAATGCTGGAAAGTGGGGTCCGGCTGGGTGGCTTGTTTTCCTCACTGCACAGACAGGATGGGCCAAGTGACCTCTTTCTGTGCCATAAACTTTCTATTATTCAATGATTAGAATGCAACCTTAACATACCCAATGTACAGATGCACTAACCTATTGCACAGGTGCAATAACCTAATACGCTTAATATGAAGCCCCAGTTTACTCTTGTTTTTCCATAAACTGCACAAATCTGAACACAACTATTATTCTATAACTGCCATTTTGGCAAAGCGTCGAAATAAAGCCTTTTATTTCACGTCCCAATGAGTGAAATATATGCATAAGAGATAATACTGTGTCAGCAAAAATATTTCCAGCTCTTCCTGAGTAACTGAAAATTAATTTTGTCCATAAAATGTTGATGGCACATTTATTCTATCACTAAAGGTAACATATTGATTTACTATGCTAATTAAATAGATTTCAAATACCATTTCTTCTATATGTGTCAAAATTCCTGAGTGTATGACACAGCAGTCAATGGCTGCTCACTAAAGTAAAGTGCTGAGGTGTTTGTATAAACTGCTGAAACCGTTTAGTGCCAAGTAATATCAAAAATTGATAGACATCACTATTTTTCTTTAGTTTACGTGGATCTTATGGCTGTTTTGGTTGTTAATACTGATTGCTAAGGTATATTCATAGTTACAAAAATTGGTACTATATATATAGTGGTTATGAAGGAGCAAACTTACATTTATAGAGTACCTTTCATGACTAAAGGACATCACAAAGTGATTCAAGCCAATGAAGATATTTTTTACTCACTATTTTGAGTGTATGATGTAGGGTAGGTGTTTCCACTCAAATGTGCCAATATTTCCAACTTCAAGCGCAAATTATTTCAGCGCAAATCGAGTTCTGTGATCATTTTCGCTAATTTGAAAGAAAAATTGGTCTAGAATCCATCTGTACCTCCAAATCATACTAATCACCATTGTAAGCTTTGACCAATTCAGCTTGTTTGCAGGCATTTGAAGAGCCTTTTAAAATTAAGCATTTTTTCAGCTGCAAGGACACTAATAGGCATGTTTTAAAAGCTATTGGATATCACTTTAAAAAAAAATTGATTTACTGCACACCAATATGCTTGCAAAAGTTTCTGTATAGATTTTTCAAAGTCACTTTCAGTGATTTTAAATTGGGTTACCCACAGGTGATGAACTGGACACTGTGATTATTAATTCCATTTTTAGCTGTACTAAGCAAACCGTATACACTTGCAACTCTTCAAGGAATATTTTTTAAAGCAACACAACAGTTAAAAAATATACCAATCCCTGAATGACATGGGAAGAACACAATAAATCAGGGAAACCTTATAATCTGCTTTGCCAGTGATGCAGTGGGGATATTTTTTTTACCATTACCACTTCAGCAGTAAACTGATGCAATGGATTGTCCATTCATTTTGTTTCTGTGCCAGGAGTGGGCATTTGGAAATGTGCCTCTTAAATGGTGGCATTTTTAAGTGCACTGCTCGGTATTGTTTGCAGCAGTTTGGGGATCGATTTTAATCACCAGGAGGGCTAGGGAAGGTGCGGAGAGTGCAAAACACACTCATCTAAGTCTGAGGCCCATTGTATTTCCCCTTTAGTTCCCCTAAGCTGTTGCCCTTAGTTGAAGGGTCAGTCACAAGGGGGCATAAGTTCAAGGTAAGGGGCAGGAGGTTTAGGGGGGATGTGAGGAAAAACCTTTTTACCCAGCGGGTGGTGACGGTCTGGAATGCGCTGCCTGGGAGGGTGGTGGAGGCGGGTTGCCTCACATCCTTTAAAAAGTACCTGGATGAGCACTTGGCACATCATAACATTCAAGGCTATGGGCCAAGTGCTGGTAAATGGGATTAGGTAGGTAGGTCAGGTGTTTCTCACGTGTCGGTGTAGATTTAATGGGCCAAAGGGCCTCTTCTGCACTGTGATTCTGTGATTCTGTGTGATTTTATGTCCCAGGCCTCATCTGCATGCCACAATTCAGCCACCTGCCCTAACTAAACCACCAGCCGGCACCAAAGGAAGGCTCACCAGAAATTTCAGGAGAGTTCCATAGAAGGGAAGAGGGGTTTAAAATCAATCTCTTTCTGTCATCTACTCATTTCATTCTAATTTCATTCAATCAAGTCACAGAATAGTATTTGACCACTCGGTCTAAAATTCTAGGTGGTATTATGATTGCAAGGCCAGGAATAAGGGATGTGAATCATGCTGATGAGGCCTTTGTGAATTAATTTAACTTGAAGCCAGACATTATTCAAAACCATATATCGTTGTTATACAGGTAAAACCCATTACACTCGCAGTTTGCTTGCACAAACAATACAAAGCTTGGAATACAGGGTTGGATTTTATAAATTAGAAGTCAATTCAAATTAACACTTTAATTGGTGTAAGAATTCGGGACGTGGGTGGGGCTAACGGAGGGATGGTTGTGCAGGCATCTTTGCAAATTTCAAATCTACACCCCTGACATGCTAAACTCTCCTCTTTCATAACCAAATACCAAAATAGGCCTTTTGGGCTGAATGCCTGTTTCCTGTGCTGTAAAATTCTATCTGAAGATTTAATTGCATCATTCACCGTATTATAAATTACAGGAGGAAGATTGTTTCATTGCTTTTGGCAACAAAGTTCCCGTGATGCCTCCTTTGGTTATCTCCGATGCTGACACTGTTGGCCCGGCTGTGCAGTTCAGTGATGCGCACTGGGGGCATATCTAGGCATGCAGAAATTAATGGGCATCCAGAAAATATCACCAAGCTACTCTGGTTCTGCTGCTGCTGTTGGCACAGATAAAGTTTCTGCTTGGAATGTTGACCGCCATGAGAAAGAATTATTTTTAAAAATACTATTTTTTGCAGGTCGACATCTGACAGGCTCATTTCTGCTACTCCCTTGGCCATTGTGCCTCAATCCTCTTGCTGTGCTGGCTGCCAATTTACTGCAAAGCCATGTCTAAGGAAATTCTGATCTGATAACGCTTTCCCTTGTGCCACTGGGGATGCGAGGAGGCAAATTTGGAACAATCGCTGTTCCTCCCTGTGTTGAGCTTGGAATCAGATATGCCCAGATCCTATTGTAACTGGGAGGACCTACACCACACTCCCAACGGTCTACCAATGGAATTGCAGCTTTCCACTAATAGTGTGATTCTGCAGCTAGTATTTTGCCTTTGAAATAGCTGTGAATTGTAATAAGAAGATAAGAAGAGAACATTACACTCCCCAAGCCATTTCACATGTTTATATAATAATTAATTGAGACATAGAAATGATAAAGGGCAGAATCATCCCAGATTTGCACTATGTGCAGTAGCGGGTGGGTAAAACAATGTTTTACCTGTCAGCTGCAATAGTGGCTTCTCGTACCGTATTGTCCCAAACCCGCAGCATTAATTATGTATTCTAGGGAAACACGCCATTTCCATAGTGGATCGGCACTCATTCGC